>NW_010972612.1:1328714-1329016 GCF_000737465.1 Haliaeetus leucocephalus | reverse complement strand
CCCCGCCGCTCCCCGGCCCGGCTGCGCACAAACGCTGCCGAATTCTTACTCCCAGATCTCACGTATTTTGTAAAAGCCAACTAGAACCCCACCAGTCCTCAGCGCCTCCAGCCCTCCCGGTCTGACCGCCGCTTCCCACCCCTCCCCGGTGCGCTCCCGTGCCCGCCGCTGGAGCCCACCGGCCGAGGCGGCGGGAAACACCCGCCCCACGCACCAGCCAGGCGGGGATGCTCCGGGTCGCCGCCGCCTTTGGAGAAGCGACGTTTCCACCGAGGCGGGAGCGGAGCCGCCGCCGCCGCCCG
>NW_010972612.1:1328460-1328704 GCF_000737465.1 Haliaeetus leucocephalus | reverse complement strand
GCCCTCCCCGCGGGCGGCTTCTGCCGCTGCCACCGACGGCGCCCGGGGAAACGCCGGGGGAGGGAGCAGGACGGAAGGGCCGGGCGGGCAGCCGTGGCCAACGGGCGCCCCGAGATGACACAGCAGCCGCCGCTGGGCACGGCCCCGGGGCCCGGCGGGGACGGCGGAGGCGGACGGCCGTTACATAACGGCCGCTGCTACATCACGGCCGCGGCGCGCGGGCCCGACCTCCGCTCCGCCGCCC
>NW_010972612.1:1259531-1328103 GCF_000737465.1 Haliaeetus leucocephalus | reverse complement strand
TGACTCAGCCGCGCCGCTTCCGGGTCCGGCCGCCACCGCCCCGCCCCGGCTTTTGCATATTCATGTTGGTGGGCGGGGCCACTGTCAATAATTCCGGGGCCCGGATGCTGCCGTCCCCGCCCCGACGCTGCTGGGACGTACCATTGTCTCCCTCGGGGGGAGGGAGGGGGTACTGCGGGGAGCGGGGCTGGGAGGGGGGGCCGGGAATAGCCAGGGCCGACGCAGTTCTGCGGCCTGATTGGCCCCGTGCCGCTTCCGGCGCGTTGCCAGGGTTGCCGCTATCAACTTCCGGTCGGCGGTTGGCCGGGAGGGCGCGGGTCTGTCGTGAGGAGGGGCCGGTGGCCGAGAGCCGCTGCGGCAGCCGGCATGCCAGCCAAGGCGGGCGACAGGCACCGGCAGGTAAGGGCTTGTCCCGAGCGGGCATCGTGGCAGGGCGGCGCCGCGTTTCCCTGTGACAGCGCCGGTGGTGGCGTCACCACCCCGCGCCGTGACGTCAACGCCCCCGAATGGCGTCACTGCAGTGCCTCGTGCCGCGGCAGATGGCGGCTCACACGAGGGATCGTTGCTCCGCAGCCCCGCTCTGGCTCTGCCACCCTCAGCTCCTGCTCTGAGTAGGTGCCACAGTGTCTACTGGTGTGACAGCAGGCCCACAATGATGTCACCATTCCCAGAGCTGCCACACATTACATCACCTTGTGTAGCCCAGCTCGCTTCTCTCCAGAGTGCCCCACAGGGCTGGGTGAGACACAGGGGCTTGGCACAGCCCCCCTTGGCACTACTTACTGCGTGGTTACATCATGTTGCATCGCTCTGTCCCTGCGCTGAGGTAGGTCATCACCCTGCCAGTGACACCCCGTGTGTTCTGTGGCATTCCTACGCAACCTGTTCAGGCAAACCAGCATGTCCCAAAGCTGGAGCACCCCACACTGTGTCATTCTACTGTTGCAACCCTGTGAGACTATAAAGTCATCAGACATCGTTGTTGTGCCGTTTCATCACTGTTACCGCCTATGACACTTCCCTTCCAGGGCAAGTTTTCATGCACTTTGGGTGTCTCCAGTCTGCCAGAGAATCTTTCAGGGACACTGAGCAGACAGGTTGAAATGTCTGTTTTTAAAAAGTTTAAAAAAATTCTTTCAATTATACCTAGCTGTAACTTTTATCACTTTCCTTTTGTTTTACTATTTGGTGTTCTCTCTGTTCAGACAATGAATTGAGGTCATATGCTAACCATACTGGCCCTAACCCTACTCTGGGAGCACCAGTGTGGGTGGATGTTTCTGTGAGACTTCACTGTCTGCCTTGGGCTCTGCGTTGGCATGTCTGCATGCATCCCCCCACAGGATGAAAGGCTCAGTCAGATTCATTCCTGGATCTCATCTACTACTGGATTATCAAAGTGTTTGATTTAAAAGCAGAAGATGACCTGGCTGATAAAGCCCTTTTCATAACAGGTTTTGGGTCAATCCCAATGTATCTGATCTCTGGGTTGTGGGGAAGAGGGTTAGCATAGGTGGCCCAGAAGTGACCAAGAACAAGCAATCTGCTTCCTCAGTCCAGGCTACGTGTCAGAAAGACATAACTGATCAAGGAAAGCCCAAGAAAAAAAAGAGGGACGAACGTGGTGGTCCAGAGTGGTGAGGTTGTAGCTGAGACCCCTGGGCAATCCCCAGTGGTCTGTGAGGGGGTCTGGACAGCAGGAGCTCTTTCAACGAGGGAACAGAAATGCTTACTGATCATCTGATCCCCATCTAGGGTGTTTCATCTTGTCTGTGGTTTATCCAGGCTACAGATGTCTAAGCTCTACAGACCTACGCAGCCTCTGAAGCCTGAGTTAATAAACCTCACTGAGTATGAGCTGACTTTGCAGAGCCTGAAGACACCTCCCTGGTCCTGCAACCGAGGGTTGGAGTCTGAAATCCAGAAGTACTGAAATGGTTCCTCACGGCCCCTGAGGTCTCTGGGAGCCATCTGGGTGTTTCTGCACATGTGGTAGGAGGGCTTGTGGGCTTTAGAGTAGGCAAGAGTAAGAGAGAGGATCACTGTGACATTCCTAATCTTCTACTAAGAAGTACTAGTAATTACCAAGTTACAAAGCACTTTATAAAGTTTGCAAAGGGCAAAAATTCAGAACCGAAAACCACATCCAGTCCTAGATAATGAAGATGTTTATGCTAAAACTGTAAAACCCATTAATAATAATAATAATAATGACACAAACTAAACCTGGCATGAAATGGTTGCTCTGGATTTCAGTTTCTTTTATTTTTAGAATTTCCACATAAATATTTTCAATCATTTTCAGTAGCCATTATCTCAAATATTCTGAAATGGAGAGGCTTTGATTCACATGTTATTTGAAAAACTTAATTAATGTGCTGTAAGGCATTCATTTTATTTTAAAGCTCTTGAAACTTCATAAACTGTTTAAACTCTTAGGATTTGGGGCTTTTCACATAACTTTCATTACAATAACTTAAAAGACAATAATTTTAACTTGTTCTGTATTGCCTTTCCTATATGTGCCTTGATCTTGTTAAATCTGATTCTGTTTCATGTCCTTTTATCTACTAGAATGTTCTTGCAGTGGAGAAATTGTGTGGTTGACTAGCTGGCTCCAGAGTCCAGAGGCTTTTGCGTCATTTTCCCTGACTCAAAATGTAGCCCACATCTCAGTGGCTTTGGGAGTTCAGGGAGCGGACAGCTGTCCCTTTGCACTACTCACTGCCCAGTCAAGGCCTGATGATTGGTATTTACTGAGCCCTGATGGCTACTATAAAATTAATTGGTGAATCAAGGTCTAGATCCTAGTTCTTGATAAGAAAATCTCCTTTGAAAATAAGTGAGTAAACGCCTGCACTTCTCCCTCATACACGTTTGTAGCAAGGCAGGAAGCAAGCCTGCTGCTTGCTGGTGAGGCTGTTTTTTGCACTGAGCATCATTTCCCTAGGATTTCTGTCCTTGTCCCTTTCATTGCTAATTCCCCTGTAATGCTATGCTCTTTTCACCTGTGGCTGTGCTTTTTATTCCTCTATTTCCTATATATGGCTTTGTTCTGCTCTGCCTCCTAGGTTCTTCATTGCTGACTCCTTTCCCTTTGAAAATTTTCTTCCTGAGATTGTTCTCAAAGCTGAAATAGTTATCCGAACACTATCAGGTCCTTCCCTTTTACTGCATGTCACTTCCAGCCCCTCCTCTGCTTTCATGGCTGTGTGTTCTTCAAGTGCTTTGTGATCAATTCTTTTCCTCTTCTTCTTTCCCCTTACAGGTAGTGGTTGCCTGGCCATCTTCTCTGCCTGTCTTGTATCTGCCTTCTCCTCTGACATCAGTTTCTTGCTTTATTTCACTCTTTTTTTCTTTATCCATGTGACTTCACCCTCCAGTTCAATCTCCAGCCACCTGATGTCTTTTTCTTCTTTGAAAGAAATTTCCCATATTCCTGGGTGAAAATATGTCAAAGTCTGGTTGACCATCTGAGGTAAAGGCTGTGGCTTTCCAGATAAATCGTTTGACTTGATCTGAGCCTTAAGCATCTTTAGGCTCTTGTATATTTGTGTACATTAATAAGAAATGTGTTTCAGTGTTCCAGGTCTTAAAATAATTGGGTATGTCTAGATCTTTGTGTTCCTGATGCAGCTTTGTAAATAATACTACTTATGTATACTCTGTACTTCAGTAACATTCTCCCTTTCAGGACTGAAATGTCTTACGCACAATTGAGCTCCACAGTATTCTGGGAAGATGTAGAATTAGGGAAAGGCATAAGCCAACATCCCTGCATCAGACCGAAGGGAATGGAAGAATTAGATTCTCAGCTCCCCTGAAAATGAGGTCTTGAGTGTGACAAACAGGACACTCAGACGTGTATTATTCTTTAAAAACACTGACCTGTGTGGCATGTGCACAGACATGCAGAAAGTTGTTGATAGGGCAAACAGCACCGCATTAGCCTGGTGTCAGTCCCATGCATGGTCCTGGGTGGTAGAAGAAAGTGGCCAACAGTTCTGAGATTGTTATTTCAAATGTGGTTATCAGGTATGCTGTTGGAGGTGTTGGTTCCAGATTTCCGTGTCTTTTCTTTGTGGTTCAAGGAAAAGCCTTGTGTGAGCAGGGGAGAGCACCCTGTACTCCTGTGTACCTCTGTGGCTGAACCCACCCCAAGGAGAAGCAAGATTTGGTTATGGTTTCTTAACTGACATAGCATACACTTCTTTGCATTTACAGTGTGAAAAACCAGACTGTCTGGTCTTATCACTTAGGTCAACCCCATTGTCAGCAGCAGGTCACTTATGCAGCATTAAGAAAGCATGTGAATTTGGACGGTGAGACATTTCTTGTTACACCTGACTTGTGGTCTTGCACCCACTGACATATAAGCAGCTTTTTTTCTGTTCAGCAAGTTGTCAAAGACAAACAAAGAGACCCCCTCCCCAAACACAGGCAACAATCAGACACATTTTACTTTTTTGCCAGCAAAGGCTTTTAAGGTGCTTACTGGCTCTTAAACATGCATTAAACCATCCATGGAATATCAAATATACACTCAGTTTAGTGTCTCTCAGAAAACAGATTATAAAAGTTATCGGCAAATAGCTCTTAAATTGGCATCCCTGGTGTGTGTAAATGGATGTCTGCTGCAGGGCAGGCTAGAAGTCACTTCGCTTCCTTTGGCTTTGCTTCCATTCTGTGCTTCTCTGCTCTTTGTGCCAAGCAGTGGTTTACTGTGGAGTTTGCTAGTATTCAAAACAAGAATAAAAAGCTGGCAGGAAATTATTAAACAGTTTTACAGAAATGTCAAGCTTAGCTCTTGTAATGTCTGTCCTTTTTCCCTTTAGTACCCTACAAGCAGCTGTGGTGTTCTCTTTTTTTCAGATTACATGTTAACCTCTGTGCTGTGCTCCAGAGGAATTGGGAATCATAATGTCTCTGCTCAGGAAGATGAAGTAAACTTAGCAGGAGCATTCTGTGATTGCTCAGTCTTGTAGTCTGATTGTCTTATCATGACAGCTAGCATGGGAAGCGGAAAGGCTGCAGGAATGTCTCTTTAATGATTTTAAAAAAGTATAGTCTGTGTTTGTCATTGCCCTGATGAGTGTTTCATTAATATGTAATTGATTTTCAGCCCTTGGAAAATTTTCTTAGTAAGAACTGACAGTTCAGCTTTGCAGAGTAATCAACCTGCATCATCCCTGCCTCTGAGTTTTCTGGTATTTTAGGCTGGATCTACAAATCCAGATCTACTCAGCCCACCTTATGCTTTAAGCATGGGGAGAAATTTTACGTTACTCAAGAAGTGACTGTATAGTGGTGTGTCTGGCTCCTCACCATGCAGGGACCAGTTGCAAGAGCTAGTCTGGAAGGGGCAGTTTAATCTGACAGTATAGGAGAAGGCTGTACCACCCAGCAAAGGCTATAGTGAGAAACCTCATCCTGAATGACAGGATAGCACATGTGGTAGCATCATTGCATCTCCTACTTGATTAGTCAGGGCAGGCCTTGGATCTGAATGTGAGGGATGGACACATTTTTTCCTGAAGGATTTCTGCTGCCACAAAGTCAGGATTCAACCCGGTTCTTAAATGAACACTTGCTCTTGAGACTAAATCTCTGCTTCCTAGGACACAAAGCTGATTTATTTAACATCAGCATTGCCACTGACAAGTGAGAAGTTTTCTGCAGCAGAGGATGAAATAGTTGAAAAGTAGGCCTGTAGAAAATAGCTGTTAAAAAAGAACCAGACATGATTGTTCCAGGACTTAGAAAAAGCTTCAGAGCTTTTGCTATTCAGTCAAGAAGGCAGGTACTGATAGTCCTGTCTATTGTATAGATTTGGTTAATGAGTCTCAGGTCAGCAATTAGTGGCTGTCACATCGCCAACAAAAAGAAACAGTAATAATAACTGTGGATAAAGCAAGAAAGGCAAGGTTTGAATGGATTGTTGAGTATGATTCTTTATTTTCCATATTGCAGGCCAAGCTGGAAACACGTTACTAGGGTGTTGAGGGCAAAACTTCCACTAGACATTGCATCTCATTGCTGCTTGCCCTCCCATTACATGTTTCTGGCATGCAGAAATAAGGTAGCTTTTACGAAATGCCAACCTGCTAGTGCTTTTTTCATTTGCAGCAATGTCCTTTCAAAAGTAGCTAGTAGTTTCTTATTTTAGTTTTCCTGGTTTATAACTAAAAAAAAAAAAAAGTTTAGAGGAATTTCATTTGGAGACAACCCAAACATCCTACCTAAAAATACAATTAGAAGTGCTTGCTGGATAGGTCAGCAACAGGAAATCTTCCTGCGGAAGGGCTTTATTTTGCAGCTATTTGCACCTCTTGATGGCTTGTCTGCTTTATAGGCAGCCGCGGCAAGGGAAAAGAAAATTAAATGGCACTTAAAGCATCACTTTTCAGCTGTTTCCTCTCTTCATCTGTATCATCCTGTTGGATTACTCTATCTTTGCTGTAGTCAATAGTCAATTTGTCTTGTAGCATAGTCGATGTCTGGCCTGAGGAAGAATTTCTAGGTGCTGCTATCATAAACACATACTGGAAGAAAGGTCTGGAAAAGAACAGTCACTTGAGTTTTCTATATCCTTAATTTAAGTATTGTGACTATTATGGGCTTCTGATATCTTTTCATTGTGGGAACTACGGTAATCTGTTCATTTATTTAATGTAAGGCATTCATCAGAGTAAAACATGTTTAGCACACATAAATTCTCACTCTGGCATTTTTCACAGTAGCAGTGGAGCACCTGCCAGGATGGTCAGAGTTATGACCGTGACCTGGAGGTGAGAAACTCCTTATAACTCCTTAATGCCTCCTACCCGTTCCTTAGTTCCCTAGCAACAGTGTGTCTTTTTTCCTAATATAAATTCCTCATAATTATTCACACTCCTTTTCTTGTTAATTATTATTATTATTAAAGGCAGGGATAGTAGCACCATTTATTAGGAAGATTCAGGAAGACTGTTTATTTTTTCTGTAGCAAGACCATGTTCAGTTTATATAGAATTTTCTAAAATGTAACTGTTTGGATTGAAATGTTCTTTGCTGGCTGTCTGACTTAGGCTATGCATTAGAAAAGCCCACTCTAGATGCTGAACAACATAAACCAAAATACTAGTAGCAACTTATTGTCTGAATTCTGTCCATGCTTGTAAGCCTGGGAGAGCTTAAGTGAGGCAGGGCACCTACAAAAACAAAGTGTGTGATTGTGGAATTAAGATGTGTATCATAATGCCTGTGCCCAATGGGATGAATTGAAGGTTGCCCCAGCAACCTTAATTCTCGCATTTTCTAACTTCTGAATGCTTCTTTTTGAGATGCTAATAATAGTGTGTTAACTTAAAATTTTTGTTCCTGTAGCTAATTATGTAACAGCAAAAATGTGCTTAAATTGTAGAGATGCTTATGAAGGCCAGTCATTATCATGAGCATCTTGCTAGTGAATATAGAATCATTATGTTGATTCAGTTATAGTTTATTTTTTATCTGTATTGCGGATGCATTTGTGACTTCTTCCCTGTTGTACAAACACTGTGTGATGTGGAACAAAGAAATCACTGTCAGAGCAAAAGGATTACATATTATATTATAGTTTATGGTTAACACATTGATACAGTAAAAAGAAGAATGAGGCGGCAGTGGCCATCATTCTGAACTGTGGTGGCAGGACACCAACCACCTGAGTGCTGTTGAGGACTCTTTACAGCTAATGTGGCAGAGAGGAGTTTTAAGGAAAGGTATGAAGAAGGACTGTGCTGGCTTTGGAAAGATTTACAGGGAGCAGGAGCTTGCAAAAGAAATACCAAAAGGACAAAGCACAGGTACACCAATAAAAAGGAGTGTCAGGACTGCCTTCTTCAGCAAGTGGCACAGCAGTAAACTTTGTGCTATTATTTGAATTAGGAGGTGATGTGAAAGATTTTGTATTCTTGACCAGCCCATGTTTGCTCCCCACCTTGCTTCTTGTAATAAACAGATCTATTAGTTTTGATGAGTGTTGCCTAGTGCTAATATTGCAAAAATAGAAGGATCTTATCTCTTCATGTTTGTGTCACCTTCCAGATGGATTCCAACAGTTTTAGGTACTTTGGGAGGAACTTTATGCAGCCTGCGGTAGCGCATCCCCATAGGAATGATGCTTGCATCCCAGAGGCTGCCTTCTGCTTCTTATACTGACTTCTGTAGAGTATTGAGTCAAGTAGAGCTGCAGTCTTTACCTTCACTGGCCAGAGTCCAGGATATCCAACAAATCAGATATTCAACTTTTGTTGTTGGTGAAGAAGATCTCTGTGCCGTGAGGGGTGGTTTGTCTTGGCAGGAGACGAGAGTTTTGCTGAAGGACCTGGAATGAGCTAAGGACCAACACCTTCCTAGACTCTATTACCACCTGCCAGACAAACCTGTGCTCACCTGCTACAGGTGTGGCTGTCCTATCTTTGTGGGGCACATATGGAAGAAAGCTCAGGGCCTACACTGATCAGTGCGTGCTGGCTCCCATCCTCTCTCTTCAGGTTTAGCACCCTTTTGGAGGGGGCTGACTATGTCTGTAGTATGCAGCACTTGGCCAAGGATCTGTGTGATAGCCAAGTAGGTCTAAGGCATAACTGTTCAGGTTGGAGAGGGCAGTTGGATTTTTTTAGTTCAAAATACTAGAGATAATAAGTGCAATTTTATAACTATCCTGCCAGTGATGTTCTTGCTCCCTGCTGTGGCGAACTACTTCACTTAGTTCCCAGGGAGCCCTGAAGCAAGCTGCCACAGTCAGAGAGTGGGGTCTGGCAGTAAAGTAGGAGTGAAGCAAATGGAGAAGGGCAGTAAATCCCACCAACTGATGCAATGAGACCCCTCCCTTGAACACCCTCTCCCAGTTTTACACAACTGCATGTGGTACTCTCAGCTACCCTTTGATAAAGGGTAAAAACATGCATGGGATCAAAGTTAAGACAAAGTTAAGAGCCTGGTTCTTTTTTTAAATAGTCTGTAAACTTTGTTACACTCAAAATCTTGTTTATGGGCAAAGAGGAGGCACACGTTATATATATAAAGCTAAGAATTTAAGTAAGTGTGACTGAAATCCTACTCTAAACATTATCAGTCCAGATCTAATTATTACAGAAAATAAGAAGTATTTCTGTGAAAAAAGATCATTAATAATAATAATAATAGTAATAATAATAATGCAATTAAAATTGTTGCATGCAAGCTTCTCAGTTTCCACCCCTTTTCTGGTATTGTGCTCACCCTTCTTCCCGTTGTCTAGTTCCCAAGGTTGATGGTTTCATTTTGCTGTCATTGGCGGTGTTGGTAGGGATGTTATGGCAAGGTGTCAGCATCTGGGGTGCTTCACTGGGAAAGATAACATGTCCATGTGGATGTTTTTTTCTTCACTCTAGTACCCACTTGGAGTTTCTTTTATAAGTTAGCTAACACATTTTCACGGGTTTCTTTTTCTCCATTGGTCTGGTGTTTCACATTACACCTGATGTTACTGTATATGATGCTTTTTTAGTGCGCTAGATACTATTGTTTTGTTTTCTTTGTTACCTCTGTCGTGGTTTAACCCCAGCCAGCAACTAAGCACCACGCAGCGGCTCACTCACTCCCCCCCCATCCAGTGGGATGGGGGAGAAAATCAGGAAAAGAAGTAAAACTCGTGGGTTGAGATAAGAACGGTTTAATAGAAAAGAAGAAACTAATAATGATAATGATAACACTAATAAAATGACAACAGTAGTAATAAAAGGATTGGAATGTACAAATGATGCACAGGGCAATTGCTCACCACCCGCTGACCGACACCCAGCCAGTCCCCGAGCGGCGATTCCCTGCCCCCACTTCCCAGTTTATATACTAGATGTGACGTCCCATGGTCTGGAATACCCTGTTGGCCAGTTTGGGTCAGCTGCCCTGGCTGTGTTCTGTGCCAACTTCTTGTGCCCCTCCAGCTTTCTCGCTGGCTGGGCATGAGAAGCTGAAAAATCCTTGACTTTAGTCTAAACACTACTTAGCAACAACTGAAAACATCAGTGTTATCAACATTCTTCGCATACTGAACTCAAAACATAGCACTGTACCAGCTACTAGGAAGACAGTTAACTCTATCCCAGCTGGAACCAGGACAACCCCTAAATCCAGCTTTGTCCAGTTCTCCTGTCTGCAGATCTGCATTTCTCTAACTGGCCAGTGGTGAGATGCTTACAGCTGCGGGGTCTCCGAGGTCAAGCCTATGCCCCATCTCTTATCCCCTGCCTGTACTCCTCTATGCCACATCCTGGGTCTCCTCAGGGTCTCTCTATCATACCAGGCCTGTACTGTATCATTAAGTTACAGTTGTAAAACCATGACGGTACCATACAAAGACAAAAGAAATAAAGCAAATTAGCCATAGTCCCCTGGTTGATTAGGAGAATCACTCATGCTCTACCTACAAACCCTTTATGGTGTGGAGAGCAGAGCAGGGTTTGTGCTGCTTCCTTCCAGTGCACCCTAACTCTAGCTTTTCATCAGTATCACTTTTAGATTTTAATACAATTGCAGATACTTACTCACAGGTAGTTCTTTGGATTATGTTAATTGAAATCTGTGCAACTGCCAAAACCAATTACCCTCAGATTGCCTTGTCAATGCCTTTGGTGCTGGATAAATGCTTTTATAGACTCATTTACAAAGAGTAATATTGAGTAGGCTTTGTTTCATGTTTAAAATTAAGAGTTTGATTTTGATTTGGATCTGAATAAAATTCTGCTCTGAAAATCTGTTTTCATTTTTGTTGCTTAAATCACATCTAATTCACATGTAGCATGGTCCTTGCAGGATACAATGCTCTGTTGCCCATTGCTAAGCAATCACATGGGGGAGACAGGCCAGCTGTGTAATCCAGCGGTCTCAGTAGTGGTTGTGACGCTGGGGCTCCTAGGGGCTCTGCTCTGCTGTGCTACCAGCCCACAGTCGAATTACAAAGGAAATGTCATAACTCTTTATTTTCTCCACTTGAGCCACAACAATTTGTATTTCAAAGTGAGACACATTTTCTAAGCATAGAAATGTATCAGTCTGCTCATTTTTCATAGCTTTTAATATGTATCTTCTGGAAAAAAAATAATCCCTGACACCTTGTTAGTAACAGCAGTTTTACATGGCTTAGCTTGTACAAAGAGAAACGACACTGAAAGTCACAGCCTCACATCTCTGCTACATTCTCCTCTGAAAATATTTCTTTTCTGAATTCTTATTGTCAAGTCTTAACAAGTAATGGGCCTTGCAAAACAAGGCTTGGGGGTACTGGGTCAAAGTCGCTATGACTGCTTAATTGGTTAGTACATAGGAAGCAGATGGTTGAAGTGAGTATTTAATTTTCATAGTGAAGGGGAATCGTAAGAGAAGTCTAGGAATCTGTAGAGACTCATGCTCCTTAAGGTGTCCATAAGAGGTATGAAAAAGGGGATGAAAAACTGATAATGTGATAAAGCTGGGCTTTCCAGTAGAAGACTAGGAAAACCTAATGAAAGCAGCAAGTGGCAGACTTAAAAAGCAAGAAGCAGTTCTTCGCATTAGCATGTAGTTGTACCATGGGAGTCCTTGCTGTGGAAGTTGTGCATGCTAAAAATGTGCATGGATTGCAAAATGACTGAATAAGTTTGTGTAGAAAAAGGTTCACTGATATGAAGTAAAAAGGATAGCATTTCTGATTCAAGTCCCTGTGGCAAGCTGAGAGGGCATCCTGGAGAAAGCTCCATAGATATCTTTTTTTTTTTTTTAATACTGTTGGAGAGAGACACTTGGCTAGGTGGACCTTTGATCTGAGCTGAAAGCACACTCTAATGTTCTTCTAAAGAAAATCAATAAACCCATGAGAACTTGCTCCCCCACCCCTTCGTTTTCCTTCTCTCTTCTCTAGTATCCCCTTCTTTCCTGTTCACAAAGTCAAACACTTTTTCCAAGTAACTCCTCTGCTTTTCCCATCCATCCCATCGAATGTTATCTGGGATCCATCCTGAAACTGTTCTTGCCAAGGTTTCTAATGTTGTTTCCTTTGTTTGATTTATCAGCTCTCTCTCCCTCTGCCTTCTGGGTTCTTGGTCCTGCCTGTCCCTCAGTGTCTTCTCAAAAGCATCCTCTTCATTTCCTCTCCCACTTTCTGTAAAGTTTTCACAAAGGTTTGTCACTGGTGCCCTTCTGTTATTCCTTAACCTTTGGGTAATCTTCCTTGGAAATATTCTGTAAGACTCCCTGTAAACAACTATTTCATTGTTTTCCTAAAGCCTGTCATAAAAATTTTTCTGTGCTGTGCTATGTTCAGGGAGGTTGGCAGTGGTTAACTTCCCAGCTGCTCATCAGTGTTTTCCACAGTTTTTCAACACTCGTGGCTTTGTAGCTGTGGATCTGCTGTCTCCAGGCTCACTGTGACATGCAAGCATTTGGGTCAAGAGCGGCCTTTCTGTATGTTTGAGTAAGGCCCTAGAACCCTGTGTGTGTGACATTTAGGTGTATCACAGATAGGCAGTAACAAGGATAAAGCCTAGCATTTCTTCATGTTGATAAACTGCTGTCTTGTATTATGAAAGTGACTGCCTTTCATTCAAATGATTTATAGACAACATACTGGTATATGTGGCTTTTGAAACATAGCATTGGAGCAAACATTAATAAGCACATTAAACTTTTATTCTGCTTTGGTTAAATTAGGAAACAAGGAACTTTGAAGGTTTACACTGGGTATGTTCTTGCTTCAGGGCCAAAGTGGACCTTCAGGAGGAAAGGCAGTACCACCAAGGCCTGCTAAAGCTGTATCTAAAAAACGGGTAAGATCCACAAATCCATGAGTCTTAAAAGATTTTTTTTACTTCTTTATCTGTGAGATGCAAACTAGATTCAGTCTGAACAATGGCTTGTTTTATAGAATTGGAAACATTCCAATTGATTTAGCAGTAAGGGGTTGCTCTAGATTTCTGCTGAGGAGGGAATTACACTAGCAAGTTAGAATAAAAATGACAGCTAAAACAAAAGTACAATTTAGGTAAAATGCAGTATGAAAAGATTAAACTAAAATGTTTGGGATGTAAATTCCAAAATATAAGCTGACACAGACTGTGAGAAAACTGCCTGCTCAGTTTAGAAAATTCAAAACATAGCCCATATTCACTTAATTAACATAGAAATACAAGCATTAGAGAAAATAGTGTTAACTTTTTGACTGTAACCCTCATGATAATGGTTTTACTGTTGAGCAAATAAATGCTTAGAATACCCTTATTTAATCTACCTTCCTCCTATTTAGCTCCATTGGCATGGATGGAAGAAGGACAGCTTACATGTCTTTAAACAGGCATGGTGATAAACAGCTTTTCACTTTTTAGGACAAATCGCAGTCTTGTTAAATGTTCCTCTTTTGACCCTTTAAAAGTGAAAAGTTACTTACTTTTAAATGAAAAACATAAATAAAAATGTTAAACCCACAACACTTTTTATCTGATTCACTAGGGAAAACAGCTACTGAACTAAGTGGCATGGAATTGTGTATGATAAATGCCCTGCAAGCAGGTGTTCATGTGGGGAGTGTTAAATCACAAACTGTTCTGCCGTCATAGTCTCTTGTGTATCAGAGCTCCTGACCTTCCTTACAGCTTGCTTCATTTCAGCACCCTTGGGGAAAAAAAGGCTGCAGCCTGTGACTTTCCCTGGGTGCCTGGCATATGCAGAATTCTGTGTTTCTTTCAGCCACTGCATGTTTTTACACAGCATTGTGCTTTTTACCTTTGTGGTGCTCTGCAGATAGCAAAGCTTTGCTGGGTCCAGTCCCTGGACCTGCAACCAGCATTCACTTATACCCTGGACTCATTGGCAGCTCTGTATGGCTATAAAGTTTAGCAGACCTGAGAGAACTGTATTTAAAGGAATGATTGATTTATTTTAAATCAACCCATTACACATTTCAAACTGAGGGAGAAATTTTGCCTGGAGCAGTTAAACATTTTAATCAGCAACTTTGTGTTCTGGCAGTTTATCTATAATGACAATTAATTGAAATTTATCCTTGCAGTGATTCATTTTCCTCTTAATGCTATTATATCATGACATCAACACAAGCCCAGCCCAAAAGGAGCATCTGTCTGTGTTGGGAGAATGCAGACCTGCTGACCTTTGCAAGAAAATGGTTGACATTCCTCCAGGAGCTGCATCTTTGCAGCTTTGTATCTTGAACTAATTCCTAAATGTACCTTATAGAATAGCACTTCAGAAGTAATTGCAGGTCCTTGACTTGTGCCCTTGAGTAGTCCTAAAGTATGGCTCATTTGGGTGTTACATGGTCAAAAGAAACAGAATTCCCAATTTTAAACTGAAATTGAAGTGCAGTTACATGAGTTTTGTTACTGGAGTTACTCCCGTTTTGTTACAGGCTAGGAATGATCTTCAGACAGCAGCTCCTCCAACCCACTGAACTCTTGCAGGCAAGTGTAGCCATTCAACAATCTTCAGATTTGGGTCTGCCATCTGGGTTTATCTGCTATGCTGAAAGCACAGATGGTTGGGGGAATGCTGTTTTTTTCCTCCTTGTTCCATGCCTGGAGTAGTGCTGCTTTTGGAGGGGGCAAAACAATCATGGTCTTGGTGCACTAATGGGCTTGTCATTGCTGTGCTAGGATGAAGATGTCTCCACTGAAGCAGGAGAAGGGGTAGATGAATGGGCTGCAGCAAAGACTCTAGTCAAACCCCCAGATCAACTGGAGCTGACTGAAGCTGTGAGTACAACAGTGCCTGTAGTTGTTACGAGATCCATACAGAACTCCCTAAGCCAAAGCCTACCTCTCATCCATTTGTTCTGGAGGAAATTCTGCGAGAGCAAAACTCCAGTACCTGCTAAAGTACAGTGTCTGCAGCATAAACTGAAATGGCTTTCAGCAGGAAAATGGGGAGAATGTGCTTTGAAACACAGTTCTAGGCTTAAGACAATGTAACTGCATGGAGTTGATTGAAGAGCGCAATGCAGCTGGGGTTTCACTCAGATAAGGAGGACCTCAGAGCCAACCCTGAGCTTTTCAGGTGCCTGTGTGTGATACACAGGACAGGGAGGTGTCCCAGAGTTTTATAGCCATTTCTTCTCAGATTGGTTCAGTAGGATTGCAGTCAGTCACCCTTCCAACTGCAGTTATCTCTCTCTTCTCACTGCCTTGTAAACTTTAGCATTGCTCCCTGTCCTCCAAGTAGCTCTCAAAGGGAAGCTATATGTACTTCCCCCCACTCAGGTATTGAAAACAGTTAACAACAGTACCGTTTTTTGTTCGCAGTTGTCGATCCTGCAAGCACTGCTACTGAGCTTATTGTTCTCATTGTTTATTTTTGGACAGTGTATGCTTCAAGACACAGGTTGTCTTTCTTGCCCTATAGAATACAGCTAGCATTTTTCAAGTGCTACCAGAGCTTAGATAAGAACTAACATGACAGCTAAAGAATTCAAGAAAGCCCATTAAAATACTATGTTAGGAAGTAGGATGACTGTTCTGGATTCCACTCTGAGCTAGCTTGGCTCCAAGCATTGTTCTTGTGGAGGCATCAGCTGCACATGAGGTATCTGCAGCAAACTGAACATCACAGAACTGAGCATAAACCTGGTGATTTTTGTATGCTGTATGTTGTATTAATAGTGGAGTTTTATTTACAATATTACTTTGTTTGCATTCCAAAGGAATTAAAAGAGGAATTTACACGCATCCTGACAGCTAATAATCCCCATGCTCCCCAGAATATCGTCAGATACAGCTTTAAAGTAAGTGTGGCAAGACCTGTAAAACCAGGATGAGATTTTTTGCAATTAACAGGGTTTGTGTTTTCCTTTGATTTATAACCAGGTAAATTTCCTTTTAATGCGGCTTCATCTTGTTACATATTTACTGCCAATGGTTCCTAAAGGGCTTTTGCAGAAGGTAAAAGTCTAAAAGCATTGACGTATTAATGCAGAAGTAGGATATGACAATTACTCAACAGGATCTGGCAGTGAACATAATAAAGTGCTGCTAATCTCAGGCCATAACTTTTTCCATTCTGTGGTGGTTAGAGGACACAAGGCAACGCTTTACTCAATCTGTAAGACAGTTATGCCTCAGTACCCTCACATCAAGATTCAGTTGTTTGAATCATAGGAAAGCTTAGAAATGTGCTTTGTGAAATCACTGGCAAGAGCTCTATTCAGGATGAGTAGGAGTGAGCATGGGAGGGTGCATCAAAGACTGCCAGGAAACATCCAAGAGTCACACCTTCACATTTGTGTGTGCAGAGCATATGCTGCTTTACCCTGGAGCAGCCTCCTTCTGCTAGCATGTACAGCTAGCAGCAGAGACTGTCGCAGGGGGAGAGTGGAATGATGGCTTTGCCTCCCACTCCTCCTTTGGAAGGGTTACACTCCCTGAAAGAAAGGACACAGGGACAGCTCCTCCAGCTCCAGCACTGGATTATCCCCAACCTTTGGCAGGGAACAGACAACCATGTGATATATTCCCAAGCCTGTCTCATGTCTGTGCTGCTGTAACTAGTTTGACCATTACATAAGATCACCAGAGAAAGGAAATCAGTCTTGTGGAAGCAAATAAGGTAACTTTCTCTTCTATGTGGAATTGATGTTTTCCATATTTATGGGATAGAAACAGGGGATTAATGATCCATATCTTCAAATCCTCCACAGTGACTGAAGTGGGCTCAATGCTATGCTGTCGTTGGTACAGAAAGCAGTCATGTTTTTAAGAAGAAACTATTGAAGCATCTGTGGTCTGCAGTGGCTTCTGACTGGTTTTAGGTGCAGCTCAAAATTTAAATACACAGTTTGAGCCTAGGTGCATGCCTGCACTGTATCGTGGTCCACAAGTAAGTGCCAATCAACATCAAGTAACAGAATTAGTGCAGTGCTTATAACCTGGGCATGGTGCTAAGAGCCTGTACTGTCTCCAGATCAGAGCTGCTCTCTATGTATGGTGCTGGTCTTGTGTAGGTATAACAACTCATTCAGGGATCTCAGCACAACAGGAGATGAGAGTCTTTTAGGGAATGCTGTGTAGCAGAGGTCTGCTAGAACTATATTTAAACTCACTTGCTGTGGTAGTATTGGAGAACTACAGGTTTCGTGTTCTTGCTTCTTTTCATTGTATTTTTAATTTATGGCTCTCAGTGTCCTGAGATATAAATACCTGCTAGAAGAAATTCAGTGTAAATATGCCAATAACAAACCTATATTTATCAGTATGGATCTTCTTAGCTTTAACAATTTAGGCTACATGGTTTAAACATTCTTTTTTTCCACGCTGATTTTGTTGTTTTTTTCCTCTTTGTAGAAGCGAGCATACAAGCCAATAAGCTATGTGGATCAAATGGCCATTCACTTCTCCTTGAATGGAAACATGATACTGAAAGATTCAGATGAAGGCAGACGGCAGAAGATCAGATTAAGTACTGCAGTGGGTAGGTTTCTTATCTGAAACCACAATCATTTTCAGCTAGGCACTGGTACCACTTACTCAACATGAGGCAATGATCATGCTTCATAACCATAGAGTTGAACACCTCCTATTTTGACTTGCATCCTTTTCAGGAAACAAAAAGAGAAAAAACAATCAGCCAGATATTTGCCACAGTGTAGAAAACGGTGCACACTTTTTGAGCCATGTGAACACTAACACTGAAATTTTCAGAGCTGTTTAGTGTCTTTTAAACATCTTCCACTACCATCAATAGGACATTCATGTCTAAACTTCTTAGCCTGCTTTCAAAGTTTCAGCCATGATTTAAAGTATTAAAGCGGAAATGTTTGGAGGCTGAGTGATTGTTCAGGAAACTATCATATACTTCACCAATTCTTACACTCTTACCAGCACACGTACTTCTGACAATGTGAGATACAAGATATCAAGCTAGCTGGACCTTTGATCTGAGTTACTACCACCATTCTTAAGGTTTTCAGGCAAAAAGACACCTTAATCAGAGGCTGAAAAGCTCTGTTGTTAGTAAAGAGTTCTAGGTTTGAATTTTCAGCAGGGAGAGATGCACTGCCTAGTGATTTTCTCATATATCCGCTGTTTGTGAAAAAAGTTGTATCACAAAGAGTGTCCTTTCAAGGTGGTAAGTGCCAGGCGCAATAACACTGGATAAGCTCCTGAGAATAGTTCTTACTTGCAGGTTCTGAGGGTCAGTGCCTCTTTTATTTCACGCTTAACAAAATGTGCATGGTGATTTGAAGTAGGAGAAAGTGCTGAATGGGATCTTCAATGCCATGAAAGCATGGATTGTTGTTGTTGGCAGTGCTTTTCGTAGATTCCTAACCAGCTAGTTTCAAGCAGCTTGGTGCTAGCATGACTACACACTCAAGGCTGTGACTGGAATGTAGACATCCATGATTCTCTAACAAGACTATTATATTCATTTTTATCCATATGAACAAGAACAAACCATGTTATAGCTCCTATGTGTCTTGAAAACATTATTCATTGCTGTACATAATTGCAGCCATTTTTGGAGGGCAGAAGGGTCCAGAGCTGAAGGGATACCCAGAAACAAAGTTACTCAGATCAGAAATGGATTTCAGAAGTTTGATTTGAGTTGAAATCAGATTTTTTATTTCAGTCCGGCCAGAATTACTGCAGTTTCATTCTAGTAATTGGCTGCTTTTGTGGCTTTGAGCAAACAATCACTGTCCAAATTGGGGATTAGTTACTGTGTTGTCTAATGAGATAGCATCAGAAAAGGATGCATCTGTATATTAATGCTTCAGAAGACAGACAGATCTGCAGAATATGGGATACTATGTCCTATTATCCTAGGCTTATTCACTTACTCTTTCTATTATCAGAAAAGGCTTCTGTTGAGACTTCTGCAGTAACATCCGAAGAGGCAGAGATTAAAGATGAAGAAAGCACGGGAGATACTCAGGTAATTGTCCATAGGCAGCTGAGAGCATCCATTTTATTTTTAATATTAGATTTGAAATTCCTTTATTATAAAATGGGCTTGCTGAGAAGCTTCTGGGATTGATTCTTTTATGCCTGAGATGTCTTTGCTGTAGGTGAGATCCTGCAGATTCTACTGCACAGCTGGGGTCCTCCTACCTTTTTTCGGTTTGGAGAAGCTATGTAGGGGGATGAGGTCTCTCACACCAGATCTATCTTTATCCAGATATTATATCAAGACACAGTGTAATTTGCTGGGATCTGGAATCTTCCTGGACAGCATGTCCATTCCTGAAAGAGAAATTGGTGAAAAACAAAATGTGGAGGGGTGAAAGCAGCAGGCATAACTACATGAAATAAGCAGTGGCCTGATTTAAAGGCAGTTGGCTGATCAGGAAAGGAGTATGCTGAGAGAAGCTTGTTCTTATCCACACAGTGTCAGACCCTGGAATCTGGTTCAGACAAGTTTCAGATAAAGCTCACTGCCTAGCAAGGTAATGAAAACACAGGGTAGTAGGACTCTTAACACAGTCTTCTGATCCCTGAGTCCTCTTCATCAAAGTCAGTTGTGCTATATTATCATCTCACTCATGTCAAGCTTTGTTTTAAAGTCACTTTACTTCCTGGTTTCCCATATTGCCGTTTAGATACTGTTCCAGAAAGTCCTTCTTCTGATTGCTGGAAATCTCCTAATTTCCGTCTTAAATATTGAATCTTCAATTACAGTCTCCTTCACCAGGCAGCAGAAATCCAAGTGTCCAAGAAGAAGTGCTTCTGAAGTAGGAAAGAGATGTCTGGTTCTCTCTGGGTGGAGTCACTGCTCTATTTTCTTACAGGCTGCTGGAGAGGAAGAGACAGAGGAGTCAGGAACAGCAGAAGTAGCTGAGGCAGCAGAGGCAGAAGAGCCTCCTCCCCCAAGAGTGAAGGAGCAGAAGCTTGCAAACCAGTTCAACTTCATTGAGAGAGCTTCAGGGACGCTCAACAACCCTATGCGGGTATGCTGCCATTTCCTTCAGTGACTTGGAGGATGTTTCCTTTGGGAGGGCGTGTGGATCATCTGCATTTGTGTCATATCCTATGATCTCTGTAGATACTATTAGGAGAAAAAAAAACAGTGTTTTACTATGGTAAAGCATTTGGGGTGATGAAAATGGAGACAGAAAAATTCTTGCCTCATGGACTCTTGGACAGCCTACAAGAAGTTTTGGTGCTACTGTAAATCCTTAAAACTCTACTTGGATATGACATTTTTCATGTCTATTTTCTCATGTGAAAAAGTATAGAGCAAGGGTTAGGGTAGTAGCTGAGGGCTTGGAATCCATTAATTCAATTTCCTTTTGCCACAGAGTTCCTCTATGGCCTTATACTTCAATTCTTACCCATAGAACAACGATATAAGTGCCCACCCCTATATTAAAAGCATAAAGGTATTTATGCTTCTATTAAGCACAGGTACTGCAGTAGAAGACCCATGTAAGTATGACAAATCTTTACTGCTTCTACATGGTACATCTCCCTCCCACTCTGTGCATGCACTTTCCAGTCAGTACAGACCCAAGACCTTATGTTCCTTTCCTAAGCTTTTCCCTGAGCCTGCAGCTATTCCCAGTGAGTGTGTCTTCACAGGGTCTTCTGACTGAGCAATACTGGTGATGTTGGCCCCCAGCTGAGTGCTCAAAAAGGAGCTTTCTGAATCAGAGAAAGAAGTTTCAGAAAATTCTCATTTTCCTTGCTGCCCTAGTATCAGAGTATATATAGCTCATCCAGAGAGCCTGCCTGCCTTGCAGCCATTACACCTAAAGTGAGGTGCCTTTACATCTGATGGGCTTGGAGAGATCTAAGAGCTACTGTGTTGCTGGAGGTACTATCTCCTAGAAGGTATACCATCTCTGCCCACTAGCAGAGATGCAGAATCTCAAGAGAGTTTTTCCAACAGTGGGGTGCTTACTGCAATGTCTGAGCGAAGATTCTGCATCTTTCAAAAATCCCTGCAGAGGCCACAGAATTTGTTTCTCTGTACCCAGATCTGCATATTCTCTCCCCATTGATTTTACTAGGAGAGGCATGTGTGCCTCTGTGTGATTCTGCCTTTGATAGCAGAATATAGACCTTAAATAGTTGTGAGCTGCTGCTGTGTGCAGTACAGGATGTGCAGTTTCCACGTCTGAGAGTGCTTCATTTCAGAGGTCAGTGAAATGCTACAGGCAGCTTCTTAAACATGTCCTGACACAACAGTTTTTTGAATGAAAAAGCTGTTCCATGAAATGAAAGTTTCACAGAAATTAATTTATTTATTTCAGAATGTTGATGTAAGGGTGATAAAAATATTATTTCAGTAACATCAAATGAATTGTTTATAGGTTATCATTCTGTTCAACTCTTTTGTTTTGACTGCTGTACCCAAGTGTTTTTCTAATATATAGGTCAAAACTTTTCAGATTTGCTAGGATACCATAACTAATACCATAATTGGTAGCAGAATGTTTCAAATGGTAGAGGTGAAACAAACCATTTCAACTCCTTCAAAATGAAATACTGAATTTACATATTTTAAGTATGCCAGCAAAAATCAGAAGGTTCTTTTGTCCAGAAGAAAATCTATCTGTAGTTGCATGATCACCGATAATGTTTGTGCAGTGCTCTAGGAGTCATTTGGATGTTGAATTAATCTTAGATCAATATTATTCTAACTACCTGCTATGAGAAGACTGTTTCCACAGCTGGAATATGTTGCTGCGAAGAGTTTCAATGCAAAGATGACACTTCTTTATGCTTTTTCTTTATTCAGGAAAGAGCATGTCAATCAGAGCCTATACCTTGTAAAAATTTCTCAGCCACTGCTTGCCAGGTATATCCTTTTTACTTTTAAAGTTTTTTTAGACTATATTTAGGAAACTGAGATATGAGAAAGAAAAAATCAAATTGCTATGTTTGTGTTCCTTGCAGTGGAACGAACTCCCATACTGTGGCTTTGATCTCTGGTTTAAATCTGAGAGCAAAATAGTGTGGGCCTCTTTTCCACCTTAATGGGTGAACTTGCTAATGGTTTATATTTCTAAGGTCAAGTGTCTTGGTTAGCTGCTTTTAACTGATCTATTGCTTGCCAGCCACCCTGGCCAGTCTGCTTTAGAGAGTCTTAAATGAGTGAAAATGAGGAAAACACAGTGTGAGAATGGTTCTGGACTCAGCAAGAGGTAAGCTGCAGCTTGCAGGCACTGACTCCTCTGGGCACAGGTCTCTCTTTGGGGTGGGGACTGTCCTGTTGCTGAAGACCTTCCATCACTGTGTGGTGGGTGACCTGGTTATTTAGGAGGAGCTGTGATCCAGTATTCAGTACCTGGTCAGCTGCAGGACACCTCCATCAGCTGATCCCCTCAGAGGCAGATTCAATGGGTTCTCAAAATGCAGGAAGAAAATAGCAAAAAAGCACTTAGGACACATCTGCATGCTAGCTCCACTTTAAGCACTGTGTTTAAAGAGTGGAGACCTCTGAAGATTTCATACAGCTGGGAATTCACAAGGTTTCATGGAGTTTTGGGGAGTGTTGTTAAGAATTTGATATGTGCAATACTGTGTTTTTTACTTTGTCTAAGTTTAGCTATTGCAATAGGCTTAGCTCTGTTTTATGTAGTGGGAATGTGCCTATAGTATTTCCTCCATCTCTCAAAAATGTAAAAAAAAAATATTTTGCATGATATTTTACACATTAAAAACTGTAACCCAGTCTATTCCTGAACTTGAAATTACAGAGTAATTGGCCTGAGATCTTCCCTCCTTCCAGCTGGAGTTTCCATTCATTTCTTCTGACAGTGAGATGACCTGAGAATTAGAGAGAACAGAGCTATTTAAGATAATCAGGCAGTTACCAAAATTTTGCATGAAATGTTTTCATTTTATTCTGTTGAAAATTTGAGTGGATATAAAATAATATTTTTAATGTAAGCTCTTTTTTTCCTCAACTCTTTTTCCTTCTTATTCTTCCTTATACTCACGATTTCCTATTTCAGTTTTCTGTTTTGCTCCTACTCTTCTCATCACATCTTGTTTGTCCTTTCCCTAATGCTTGGAACATCTTTCCATCTCATTTCCACCTGCAAATTTACAACACAGTGCAGTTTTTTTGCTACAGATTTCTGCTACCTTTCTTTATTCCAGTGTTCTAGTCTATATTTTGTGTTTGAATCGTACTCCCTCTCCTAAGCTGATGTGTCAGAGTTAGATTGGCTTTTATTTTGTCCTGAAAGTAATGTACCTGCTTCAGATACAGTACTAGCACTCCAATACTAATGAATAATTCTTAAGTACAAAAATTACTTTTGGATCTACCCAAGTAAGACAGTCATGGCATGTGGCATAGCAGAAGATGTAAAACTGCTCTCAGTTTCCATTTGATCATATGCTGCAGAGTTGGAGTCCAAGATTTAAATTGTGTTAAGCAGCTAAAATTTAATTTTCTAACACCACATGAGAAATGTCATAAAACAGATGTTTAATGCATGTTTCCTATTAAACACTGGTAAATTAGCCAAACAGAAAATCCTACAAAAAAGGTATGGAGTGAAAGCACCAAGAAGAATGTTGGGGGAAGGAAATTGTTAAGAATGCAATAATGCGTTCTTAAAAAGGAAGACATGCCCCATCAAGCTTTAAAAATCCTGGGCTTCTATCCTTTACTTTTTGTGCAACGAGCTAGCTGTCTTCAGCTGATTCCAGTGGCAGTGTTACTGTTGTGAGGACTATCATATTTTTGTGATGGTGTAGATAGATGGCTGTTTTCTGGAGTATAATCAGGTCCTGATAAATACTCCCTCTGTCTGTTTCTCAGTGGGAGATCTACGATGCCTATGTGGAGGAGCTTCAGAAAATTGAAAGGTCAAAAGAGAAAGAAAAATCAAAAGCTCAAATAGCAAAGAGAGAAGAGGAGAAGAAGAAGGGAAGAAAGTTAACCTCTGTGGAGTCACAGGTATGTTTCAAAATGCTGGAAGAAGCCTGCTCAGAGTGGTGGTGGATGCATCCATCATACAAGTCAGGTGAAATTTAGGAAGTCATGCTGGCTGTGTAGCTAGTTGTCTCAGCTGACAAGTAACAACCTTAAGAAATAGAAAAATTAGTTTTTGCTAGGAACGGTATTTCCAAAACAGGATTTCCGTTTTGCTGTGCTTTTTATGGGAATACAAAACAATGTGAAGCCATAATCTTGTCTTCAAACCTGATTTCCAGGTGAGATGTTTGGCTTTCTTTTTTGTGCATTACCATGTTTATGTCTCTTTTTTGATTAGCATGTGAGGGATAAAAGAATGAAGTAAGTAGAAACACTGTGTGACTTTTCAAAAAATTCTAAGTGGTGCAGAGGTTTTTGGTACAATGTTGCAATCTGAAGGCAAAGAAATTTAGGATTATTTCAAAAAGTTACTAAAGCACTCTAGCAAAACACATTTGACTATTTTTTATTTTAATGATGTTGTACAATTATAATTTATATATGTTCTAGTTATATACATATAAATGGTATATAACATAATTTATATAAAAGTTAATAACAGCTAATTGAAATCAAAGCCTACATACTTAAAATTGAATAATGATTCTGGGAGGCTTGACCTAATTTGCTGGGGGATCTTTGATGCATTGTTTATTCCTTTAGTTGGAAAGTGACAGAATTGTCTCTCTCTAGTGTTTGAAAGTGTTATGCCAGGGTCAGTAATTACACGGCATGGTGATACGTTAGTCACGCTGATGTGATCATTCCAAGAGGAGGTCAGCCACTCTGAGTCCTATGGAGTACCAGAGTGAGTGGCAAGGGCTAGTGAACTGTAGTAGCCTCCATTAGTCTGGCTTCTCAGCATAGCAGGTATCATAACTCCTACCAAGCTCCCAGCTGGTCTTGTGATCTTTCTGTAAGGGTGATACTAACTCCTAATCCAGGCTGCTCTCTCAGGAGTAGCCTATGAGTGCCTTGCAGAGATGCCACAGTGCATTCCCCTAAAGTGGCAATATCCCCGTCTTAAGAATGTGATCCCAGCACTGAGAATATGACACAGCAACCCTGAAAGATTTTCTTCATGTTCCAGAATGTTTTCAGGGAGTTCAGGAACTTTCTGTTAGGGTTTACCAGAGCTGTATCTATACAGAATTGTGGGTGGTTCTTTCCCCCCTAGTCTAAGTTAAACAATTTAGAAGGCAAACCGAAATATTTCTATAATGACTGGAGCAAAATGTACTGAGAACTATAATACAGAGGCATGGGAGTCAATTCTTAGCTTGCCCCTAGAACAGGTGTAGATATATGTCCTGGTTTCATCTGGGATAGAGTTAATTTTGTTGTGTTTTGGGTTTAGTATGAGAATAACGTTGATAACACACTGACATTTTTAGTTGTTGCTAAGTAGTGTTTATACTAAGTCAAGGATTTTTCAGCTTCTCATGCCCAGCCAGTAAGAAGGCTGGAGGGGCACAAGAAGTTGTGAGGGGACACAGCCAGGGCAGCTGACCCAAACTGGCCATGACGTCATCCCCAGTGTATAAACTGGGGGGAGTTGGCAGGGAGGGGTGGATCGCTGTTCAGGGACTAGCTGAGCATTGGTCAGCGAGTGGTGAGCAACTACATTGTGCATCACTTGTCTTTCTTGGGTTATATTTCACTCTCTCTTTGTTATCATCCTTTTCAATAATAATAATAATATAACAACAACAACAACAACAATATCAACAACAACAACAACAACAACAGTAATAAATTATTAAACTGTTCTTATCTCAACCCATGAGTTTTACTTGTTTTCAATTCTCTCTCCCATCCCACTGAGGGGGGGCCGGGAGGACTGAGTGAGCGGCTGTGTGGTGCTTAGTTGCTGGCTGGGGTTAAACCATGACAATATATCGACATAACTAAGATATATCTATGTAATAGAAGCTGGCTCCTTAAACTGACTTTAGCACTTTCATACCATATGGCTGATTCAACTGTAGAGGATTTGGCTGGTTTAGCTACTCCAGCAGCACTGTGCCATCAAAAGCGTTATAGTATAAACAGACCAGGAACATGTTCTGATAGGCTTGTTCCTGTGAACTTTGCCACTGAAATTCACAGTCCTTTCAAAAAATAATAAAACTTTCACCTGAGTATGTTTTGGAGAATTAAGCCTAAAGTCAATGGTATAATTATGGGCTTAAAGGGTGGACTGCTAAAAGCTGATAATGAAACTGAAATAAAAATTCTACCAGTGAAACCATATTGTAAAAAACCTGTTGTGTGCGCTACTGACAATGGTGGGAAGCTGAAATCCAGGCAGCCATGATCCTTCCCTTTGGTGCTTTGCCTTTCACTCTTATCACTTTCCAGGGGGCTTGCAGGGAAGCTAGAAAATCAATACACTGAAAAAGTGGAAGGGAAAGCTTCTTTATGCAGAGCCAGTGTCCCAAATTGAGGCCCTCTGTGACGCTGGTAGAAGTGTATGAAAAACTTGCTGAATTTTCCAGTCACTAACTAGAAAAAGGCAACCTGAAGTAATCCAAGGCTAAGATCAAACAGACAACAGGCATTACATCTGGTCGTGTGTAGGTCTATGGAAATTAAAGTTTGATGGCGTCAGAATCTGTACGTCCGGTCTCAAGTCAGCAAATGGAGAAGTGGGGTTTGTGGAGCTTCCAACTCACAGGTTGCATGCTTTGGACCACACATGGTAATTGAAACAGAGCTTTTTCAGCTAAATACTTTCTGAGAACATACTGCATTTGATCATTGCTGAAGGGGAACTGTGGAACATCAGCCAGGACATGTGGCTGATCCAGATCAAGGATGCAATGGCTAGAAGCAGTGATTGATTTCCATCATTGTTTCTGTCAGGCTAGGTACTAGGAAGAAAAAGACTGTGATAGCTATTGAGATAGCACTGGATTCAACCCAAAGGAAAGAAGATGAGAAAATGAGCGGATATTACCAGGGGTGAGTCTCTGATGGAAGCTCTTGCTATGGTATGAGCTTGTGAAAGAGAAGATCCAAGAACTAGAGCCACAGCTGGACATGATGGTAGGGGTCAGATGAGGAATTGAAGACATAATGGATGAAAAGAAAGAGAAAACAGTGCTGGTACTGAATAAGAGGTCAAGAGAACAGATGACTGGGAGAGGAAGAACATGATCCATGGAAGAATGTGGCCAAAGGCAGAGAAGAGAAGAGAAGAGAAGAGAAGAGGAGAGGAGAGGAGAGGAGAAGAGAAGAGAAGAGAAGAGAAGAGAAGAGAAGAGAAGAGAAGAGAAGAGAAGAGAAGAGAAGAGAAGAGAGCCTTGACAGTGGAGTAGAAGCTCCTCGCTAGGGGAAAAGAAGTAGAATGAAGCCATGCACCGCACCAAAGAATGAGGAGAAGAAGCAAGGAAGTCGTGGTTTGGCAAAGCAGTAGAGAGAGGCAACCAACAGAAAAAGGAATGGAGGTAACCAGGGATTCCAGCAGAAGGAAGGATGAGAATGATATAAAGAAGAATATGAGTGAATAAAAGTTGGAATGACAGAAAGTATTTGTCTGGAGTGTGTAATGAACTCTTGGAAAACTCTCAATACGTTCATCACTCAAATGGATCTAGAGAGAATAGGATGTGCTGCATCCGAGAGCAGTGATACCACATTTGAAACTTTTCCTTTTCCAGTTTTCAATAAAGGCAGCAAACAGAACATGGAGAGCACAGAATACCAAAGAGCAATGATATGAAATTTTCTGAGGTGAAAGTAGTTGGAAGCAGAGACAACTAGGCAGAAGTGTTGCATCTGCTTGTCCTGTTCTTACTGTTCCTGAGCCATCTGCTTATGGCTCTGATTACAGAGAGGATCCTGGCCCAGAGATACTCTTGGTCTGATCCAGTACAACCCTCCTCATATTGTTGCGTGAGCATAGAAATGACAGTATCTGAGGTAGAAGCAAAATGCAAAGAGCTTAATGCAATGAGGTTGATGCAGGCTAGTTCCTCTCACCCTGAGATGACAAGGCATGAAATCACAAGTCTGGTAGTAAGGATTTTTAATGAATCTATCTAAAGAGGGGTGGAGCTATGTAATTGGAGTATAACAAGGATATATTATATGTAAGAGGAGTAAAAATGGTTCCATTAGTCTGACCTTTAACAGTATATGAGGCAACAGAATGAATAAGGAGGGAAAGAACAGAGAATTGGGAGTAAATATGAAATGGAGTAAAATAGCATGTGTTTATCAAAGGTAAGCTGTTTCCAAATAGTCTCATCTCTTTCTTTGATAAGAGAAAAGTTGTGTTTTCCCTTAACAAGGAAAGTATAGTAAAGGTAATCTAGCTGAAATTCTGTAAAGCTATTGCTATAGTGCCTTTAGGAAATGATTAGATATATCAGAAAAGTTATTAGTACAGGCTGGCAGGGACCAGTGGAGAGGAAGACTGTGCATTTTGGAGTATCAAAGCAACTTTTGATAAAGTGAGAGGGCTTGCAGTTTGAAATGACAGGGAGAACATGAGTGTTATCGGTTGGTGAGTTGTAATGTGGCTATGAGAAGACAAGTACATTGCTGGAATATATTGTGTGAGGGATAGCAGAGAAATACTATAAGGCGGGGTGATACCTTATCTGGAGTAGTACAGGGATATATGATTTTGATCACCTCTTTTCAAAGATGATAGATTACAAACCTGCATAGATATGGAAAAGAATATATGAAATAGAAATCTTGAATACAAGAGACTAAAAAAATCTTAGCATATTTATCTGGTAATGCAAAGGTAGAGAGGGAATCTGAGGTAGATAACAGAGAGGGAGAAGAATTACTAAGGCAGAGGATAGTGTCAACAGAAATACAGATGGATGTGAACCAGTTAGGAATATGTTAAAGCTGGAACTTACTGCACTGGAACAGTCTCTAATCTGCTCTGAAGCAGAAGTTGTTGAACGGTTTCCTTAAAAGTCTAAACAAAATTTATATTTAACAGAGAATTGTGCGTTTGTGAATGCTGTGATCTCCGGTCTGACTTGTCTATCTCACTATAGCATTACCCCTTTCTGAGATATGCCTGGTGAGACAGCCCAGCTCACAGGGTCATAATTATCATTTGGAAGCTCTTGGATGGCCACAGTTATTTTTGAAATAACAGCTGAAATTCCAATGCAATTAACCTTCACATTATTGTTCACCTGTTCCCAGTCATCCCTAGGAGTGGGTGAGTTGTTACTGACTCCCTTGTCTTTAATCTACTGTTTACAGCATATCAGAATTAAAAGCAAAGAGTGAAAATGAACACACAAGTACAATTCTGGACATTAGTAACTACTTGACAGGATTCAACCTGGGGACTTCATCTGGGATTTGCAGTGGGTGTTTGCAATGCATGGAGATGTTGGCTGGGCAACAGTTGACAACACCCTTGTACAGTGCTTTTCAATTTGCAAGCCAGGAGTTCTTCTAGTCACAGTATATGTATTACCAGAGGTATGAGCAGTTACTGCACTGGTTTTAGGGTGGGGTTTGCCTTCCAAATATGCAGTTATACACAGCAGAAGCCTTTTTTCATGCTTCAGTTTACTGGAGTTATGCATTGCAACTGGCCAGCTGCTGAGAGGCAAATGTGAAGCAATTAGTGTTAATGAATACTAGAGCAAGACTAAGACATTTATTTTCAAAGTACTAGCCCATTATCCATCTTACATATGATTCAATTAACATTATTGCTGTTCTAAAAATAATTTATGCACAGAAATAAACAGAACAAATTTGTTAGCTGATGAGCTCTCATTACATTTGGCTAGCTAGCCCAGAGTTGACCTACAACAAAGAAATGAGTTTCAAACAGATCTTTAAAAAAAAAGATAAATTAGGCCTATCACTTCCACTGAAGATTTATTTCAGTAACATGCAAAATAAATCAAACCTGAAGTAGGACAGGATCCAATGAGAAAATAACTTACTCTGATCCAGTTTAATGTCAAAAATGTAGTTATTCATGGCTGCATTGCTAACAGCATAGCTACCTAACACGAATGCTGACTTAAAGCTCTTTCTATTCATCTGGACAGTTTCCTGCACTGAAGGAAAAATTCCATTAAATAATACATTGTTTCTGTATTTTTACAGGGTTTTTTTGTTTTGTTTAAAGCCTACTTTCCACTGACAAAAAAAATATAAAATTATAGAATCATATAATCATAGAATGGTTTGGGTTGGAAGGAACCTTAAAGGTCATCTAGTTCCAATCCCCCTGCCATGAGCAGGGATACCTTCCACTAGACCAGGTTGCTCAAAGCCCCATCCAGCCTGGCCTTGAACACTTCCAGGGAGGGGACATCCACAGCTTCTCTGGGCAACCTGTTCCAGTGCCTCACCACCCTCACAGTGAGGAATTTCTTCCTCATATCTAATCTAAATCTACCCTCTTTCAGTTTAAAACTGTTACCCCTCGTCCTATCACTACATTCCCTGATAAGGAGTCCCTCCTCATCTTTCCTGTTGGCCCCCTTTAAGTACTGGAAGGCTGCTGGAAGGTCTCTGTGGAGCCTTCTCTTCTCCAGGCTAAACAACCCCATATCTCTCAACCTGTCTTCATACTGGAGGTGCTTCATCCCCCTGATCATCTTTGTGGCCCTCCTCTGGACCCGCTTGAGCAGGTCCATGTCTTTCTTATGCTGGGGGCCCCAGAGCTGAACACAGTACTCCAGGTGGGGTCTCATGAGAGCAGAGTAGAGGGGGAGAATCACTTCCCTTGACCTGCTGGCCACACTTCTTTTGATGCAGCCCAGGATATGGTTGGCTTTCTGGGCTGCAAGCACACATTGCTGGGTCCTGTTGAGCTTCTCATCAACCAACACCCCCACATCCTTCTCCTCAGGGCTGCTCTCAATCCACTCATTGCCCAGCCTGTGTTTGTGCTTGGGATTGGTCCAACCCATTTGCAGGACCTTGAGCTTGGCCCTGTTGAACTTCATGAAGTTTGCGTGGGCCCACCTCTTAAACCTGTCAAGGTCCCTCTGGATGGCATCCCTTCCCTTTAGAGTATCAACCACACCACTCAGCTTGGTGTCATCATAGAAGAGACAGGATCTAACATTCACCTTTGAGAACACATAAAGTAAGCCTTATCTTCTAATCTTCAGTCCAGAATGATGTCTCAGGTTGGAAATTCAGAATGCCTGCAGTGCAAGTTTCCTTGGATGTGTAACAGAACAGGAACCGTGATCCTGCTCATGTCTGTAGGGTATGGCACTGCCATTCTTCCCCAGCTCCTTCCAGTAGCAGGTACATGTTAAAACACAAGGGAAATTTTTGCCTGCATAATAGGTGGATGGAAGCTAACACGCCTGATGAACCAGCAAGACTCCAGGGGATCTGTTCTTAATACCTCATAACTATGACCTTTACAATGTTGGAGACAAAAGTGTTTACTGCGCTTCTCTTTTTCTAAATCAAACTGTAAACTTTTCAACATTTAACCTCTGTCAGTTAAGCTTACTCAGAGCAATATGCTGGTAGCAGCCAATGACATTTTTATAGTCATGATCCCAATATTGCTGGACAAGTGCTAACAAAGCTGAATTGGTTTTTTTTAGGAAGTGTTTTAAAGAAAGACGGGTCTTACAGTGGCAGAAGCAATAACGGCAACTTAAAGTCAAAAGAGTGAAATCCCAGCAATTGAGAGTATTGATTTCTACTTGAGATGTTTCAAGCATCCTCTTTCTCTCCCTCTTTAACTTCTCTTAATACTTATGAACTCTTAATGTCTAAGGAATATCATACTGTGTTAAAATTTGATAACATCTTTTCCTGCACTTTCTTAAGTTCTGAACATGACAGTAAACTCTGTGCTGTTCTCAAGAAGTCCTTCCACAGACCCAGCAAAAACCTGAAGGACATGAGAGTGGCCACACTGATTCAGATCAAGGCTCTAACCACAAGTGAATGTGTAAGGAAGGGTAAGAACTCAGCAAGAGTATACCCCAGTCCCAAATATTCTTCCAGCCTTCAACTATTTTCAACTATTTCCTAAGCTTGATGTGCTTTGGTATGCAGATGGAAGTGCTTGTTCAGTCTTCCTTGAAACCATGTAAAGTCCTTGCATCTACAGCCTTTGCCAAGGAGTTGCACACATGTCATCCTTGTGTAAGAGTCACCTTCTTTTGTTTATTCTGAACTTGACTTCCACTAGCTTCACATGACACCCCTACTTTTTGTATCAGAAGAGTCGGTGAACAATCAGTCCCTGTCCATCCTCTCTGGGCCATTTAGGGTTTCATAGACCTGTCTTATGTCTTCCCAAGCCATCTCTTCTCTAGACTGGCAAGTCCCAGCCTACTCAGTTTTTCCTGGTACAGAAACCATTCCAGACTTGGACCATCCTTGTTGCCCTCCTCTGAACTTGATTCCAAGTTCTATTTCATCCTTTCTGAGATGGGAGAAGACAACTGCACAGTTACTGAAGGTGTAGGCAAATTATGGATTTATAAAAAATGTTGCAGATTATAGAATTGGTTTTTTTTTCCTTTGTGCTGTCATCTTTGTGTAGTCCTTTGAGTTTCATGCTTTTTGAAGCAAGACTTTCCATCTCCCTTGAGCCTGTGCAGAGCCCAAGAAAGAAGCAGAGGGCTGGGACACACATAATCTGAAGTCATGTTCTTGGTTCTGACTGTGACTGTGTGGTGTAGTTTTGGCAAGTCATTTCTCTTTTTCTTTTCATGCTCAGGGCACTCTCTGAGCTGTGTCAAGGATGACAAGTTTCTTTTCAGTGTTGTCACTGTGGAGGAAATCATGCTGTGCTGGCAGCCATCAGTCCCTAGCAGTGGTTTGAAGATGAAAGGCTTTGAAACACTGATGGGGCTTTGAGACAGCAGTAGTAGATGGGGATTCAGGTCCCTGGAGCAGCATGCTCTCAGAGCACTTTGCATATGCCTTGGCATCGTTGCACAGAGCAGTGCTGTCATCCATCTCATGGCCCAACACAGTCTGGGGACTTTTAAGCTGTGTCCTTTCAGTTGCTGGCACCCAGGCTTCTTGTCCTACTTGCTGGTTTATCCAGTTTGGATTTTGCTAGTGATCACACACACACACAGAAGACAGAGAGCACACTCACACAAAAAAATAGCTAGGAACAGATTTTAGTAAGAAGATGGTTATAAGACTGTGGTGATCAGACATAGGGTTCTGTCAGACAAGCATACCAACCAGCCACGTGCTGACAGTCAAACAGCCCCTGTTATGCTCTTTTCTCCATTTGTCCATGCTGCTGCTTCCCCCATCCACCTGGATTGTTCCCTTTCTCCACCCTTGTCTCCTTCCATATCAACAACCTGTCTCTAATTAGTTTTTCCCCATTGGTCACATTTTTGCTATGTCCATACCCAAGTTTGCTATTTCTGGTATAGTTTCCTAGGCAATCTTAGCCTTACATGATATTACTGATACAGTTACCTAGGGACTGCTGGCCTTGCAAGATGCCACTTCTCAAAAGGTTTCCAATACTTGCATACATGCAGGTATATCTGCATGCCTTACATAGGTATGCATACATACCTTACAAGCATGCCCACTTGTGGTGTTCCCTGGCCAGGAGGATGTGATTTTCCACAGTGTCCAAACAATTTACACAAGAGCTGGTCAGCAAATTGCCCTTTGCATGTTGCTTATATATTATATGAGCTAATGGATCTGTGAATGCATCAAGTTGAAACTACCCAGTGATTGACTGAAGGACTCCTAAATCCTGTGATCTTTACTTAACACAAGACCATAAAGCTCTCCAGGTAGAGACGAGAGGATGCTCATGCATGATCAAGCATCTATGATTTCATTACTGAAGCTAATGAACTATTACCAAGTGAGATGGGGGAAGGATCATGTGTGTGCTTTTAGCTCATCCCATCATGAGGTAACCTGAATGAGTTGAGGAAGACAAGACTCTAACTGCCTTCACAGATAAGTACCTTCCAACTGAGCTAAACCAGGAACAAACAATGAAGTTACTGCAGCTCAGCTGTGGATGGCATCTTGCTAAACTTATAATAAAGTCATTGCCTTAATTCAAGTGCCCTTATCATTAGATGCTAGTGTGAGGAGCTTCAAGTTATTCTGTATTCAGGATCAAAGGACTCAAGTTTTTCAGTCGCACAAGGTCTGAAGGACCTGTAAACAGATGGGAAATACATTTTCTCTTCCTTGTTTTTCTTTTCAACAGAGTGATGATATAACCAAGATCTCAAAGGCTGCTAAAATAATGGAGCGGATGGTGAATCAGAACACATTTGATGACATTGCACAAGGTATGGCCCTGCTGGGACATGCTTCTAACTCAAGCCAGAAGTCCTGCAGATGAGTGGCCACAGCTGTAGCAAGGGTAGGGTAGAATAGACTAGACTAGACTAGACTAGACAAGAGAAACAGAGCTAAAATGACCAGGGCTAGGAACCTGCTGTCTCACACCAGGCAAACAGTACAGCAGAGTGTGGGCATGCAAAGGGCATGCCACATCAGCCCTCCTCTGAGCTGGCTGGGGACAGCAGGTCTGGTCAGCATTGCCCTCCCTGCAGCACTTCCCTCCCTCAGCACGTACTTCACTCCTGGATGCAGGTGCTGGTGACAGCAGCCAGTGCCGAGCAGCTGTCTGCTGGCATACAGGTCCCAGCCACATTGACATGCTCAGTCTCATTATTTTGCAAGGGTTTTGCTGTCTCTGCTCAGGTCCCTACTGAAAGGTCACATCTAGCCCTGGGAGTGGCCTGAGGTCACTTCTTGCATTTCGCTTCTGCTTTCTTGTTCATCCTTTGACTGCTTTTAGATCATCAGCTTTTTTTCGTGTGAGGACTTGGTGCTTGGTAAAATGCATTTACAGGGTGTACATGCTGGTTTGGAGTTGAGACTTAAGGACCGAGACAGTTTTTATACTAACAGTCGGGTTGTGCAGAGGCTGTGAGGATAACAGAGTGTTTTTTAAAGCTTCCCTGGCACTGCACTGTGCTGATTTATTTCCGATTTATACACGGGGACCTTTTCCTTGGTTTTTTTTCATTTTAGATTTTAAATATTTTGAGGATGCTTCGGATGAATACAGAGACCAGCAAGGAACCCTCCTCCCGCTCTGGAAGTTCCAGTATGACAAGACCAAGAGACTTGCAGTTACTGCCATCTCCTGGTAAGTCTCTTTATTACAAACTTTTGGCTGTTTCGCAGGGGAGTGGAATTAAATGTCATGGCACCTTAGAAGGCAGGGCTGGTTTTTCTGGGAACACGGTTTCGAATAATTACAGTCAGCTGCTTTGGCAGCGCCTAAATATGCCTGATGCTTCTGATTGAAAAGCACCTTGTGTAAGGCTGAATGTGCCAGGCTTGTGCCATTTGGCAAAAGGTGAAGACACAGCAGGTTCTGTGCAGCACTAGGGCAAAGGGAGTGCAGTTAGCAGAGCAAAGAAGAGTCACTTCTTGGGAAAGCTGGGATAGACATGTCATATCTTTGGACAATATGTTGTAGGAATCAATCCTGAGAAGCCCAGGGAAGGAGAAGGGATAACAACTATATTTTTTACAAGTATCAACACAGAAGAATTAAAGCAGCAGAAAGGAAAATGCAAAAATTACATAAGCTAGACAGGCAGCATCATAAACTATAAGATGTTGAGGCACTGATACCAGACAAGACCTTTATGCATGGTACATATTCAATTGCTGCCCAGACAGCAGTGGTATTTGTGTATTGGGATCTTACACAGTTCAGTTTAGTGGGCATTTGTCCTGCAGTCTACTTTTGCACATTTATTCCTGGTCAGTCCAAAAATGATCACTGATACTTTCAAATCAACTCTCTTTTTCTGAGATGTTATTGCCACGGATATTACCATGAAAAAATACTCATCACCAACCTGAATGAGTGCTTTTACCTTTTAACGTGCTTGACCCTCCCCAGAACTGGCTTGGTTCATGCACTGAGCTTGAGACGTACATAGTCAGCTCCTGCCTTGTGCTCCCCTGCAGCTAGGCCTCCTCTCACTTGTTTGTGGGGTAGTGCGAACACATCTGTGTCTTGCCAAAGAGGATCTTTGGAGAGACAGAGCAGGATTGCAGTCTTCTGTCCTTTCAAGCCACTGCAGTAATTGCACTTTAACAGAGTATCAAGGATGCAGTTGTGTGAGAATTACAAGATAACAGTAAAATGAGATGTAAAATTGGGAGAAAAGGCATCTTTTATCAGTAGTTTGTGCTGCTATTATTCTTGTCTCCAGGAAATGATAACAGAAAGATGGCCCTGAAACTGGAAGAATGACTCCAAATTGCCTTATGTAATAAGCTTTTCTAATTTAATTTTTATTCTCGCCTTCTTAGCAGTGATGGTGCATTTAGTGGATAGAGCAAGAGCATTAGGATGCCCAGGTATCAGCCCAAGTGAAAAAGAAGAGGTTTTATTTTATCGATAAAAGATAGCAAGTCAGAGAAAACACTCATTAGATAATTTTCACATACATTCATTTCACAGAATTGTTAACCACTGGTTGTTCTATGTGAGCTGAGGGACAGCAACAGTACTGACCTTTGTCCCATGTAAACCCTGCAGTAACTGTCCACACACAGCAGAAGTTGTAAAGAAGGTAGATATTTTTCAAATAAAGGGACTTTAGAAGACATAGTAGATGGCTAATTGCTCATAGTCAGTATGCCTCAGCAAATACACTGCTCACCAACTGTATCAGAAGGGCATTTCCCTTCCTGGTCTCTGGGAGTGAGCATGAATTAATGAACTGATAGCTGTCTCTTGAAGCATCCCTCATTATTTAATAACAGGTAGGGAAAGTAAGTTTATTGGGTATTATTCTGTTGTGGTTTAGAAACTCCTTTATTCTTGCCCCTGAAAGATGGAAACCAACACATTCCTGCCTTTTTCCTTTTCCTCAAAGACCTCATTTTAAAAAGTAAATTTTATGTGATTATGAAATGGATAAGACAAGAAGTGCTGGAGATTGACATCATGTCTGTCTGTGCCCTTTTTATGCTTTTCATGTACTGCTGTGGTCTTCTGATGTTCTATTTTTTTATGCATTTTGAGTCTGGAAGAATTACTCATACACAAACTTTACTTGTGCATATGTTCAAAGGATCAAGCCCGCAGACTGTATGCAGTCCTGTGAGAATGGGCTCTGATATTAATGTGTGAAAGGCTGTGCATTTCTCTGGAACTATATGGTTAATAATAAATGCATTCTTACATATATTTTCTCATTATAGGAATCCAAAGTACAAGGACCTATTTGCAGTGGGCTATGGCTCTTGTAAGTACCAGATGCAAAAGAATCATTGAGAGAGATAAAATATTTGATAGGTGCACTGAGATCAAATCATATAAAGCTCTGGGGCATGGATTGCTTCTCACAGCAAAGACTCACCTAACTTCAAAGCAGTAAATTGAGATTTAACTCAAGGTAGGAATTAGGCCTTTACATTCCATGACATAAACATTCAGAAATGCATAGGCATAGGCAGTGTTAGCCAGGGCTTTTGGCTTATGACAGTGCTAACTCTCCCTTCAGTCAAGGACTTGCCTCTAGAAGCACCACTTAATCCTTTTTATATTACTTGATGGGCTTTGATTTCTCTGTTCCTGCCCTTCTAATTGCTGAAAGACCAGATATGTTATGTTTTGTGAGAAGCTAATCATGAGAGACTTCTCTAAGTGTAAACTCATTGCTTTCTTGTTAGGAGACAACTTCCGGGGGTGTCTGAGAGGATAAGCTCTCCATTAGGGCACACCAGGCCTAGATATTGTGAAAAGGCACTTTCCCTGCTGTAGTGTCTGGGATTGGACATGGGATAATTTTGAGTAGCAATGAACATAAGGTTCAGGGGTTGCTGTGTTACTCCGTATTAATCCCTATCCAGTATTACTGCTCTCATGTTGAGGAAATGGAAAAGAATTCTAACAAGTTGATGTTTCTCACCTTTTTCTTTGTTGTTTTGCTGTATGCATTACATCTACCTACCTGCTCAGTTTATATATACATATATTATTTTTTTTTTTAGCAGCATGGGAATCTATATCAACAAACTTGCATTTCCTTCTGCTCAGTATCTCTTGTTGCTTGCAGACACACTGACTGCTGTATTCTGAATTCTTGTCTTCACGCTCCCCCTTTCCTCCTTTGTAGATGGGATAGTAATGTCACTGTGAATAAACATTCTCACTTCCATTCTCTCACTGTCTACTACTTTCTAGCTCTACCTGAAGTGCTGATTGTCATGAATAGCTTCTTAGGCAAGGGACAGCATTCTGGTAGCTCCCCCAAGGACCACTGCTTCCCAGAGAAGTTCCCAAAGGGAGGAGACCATTTGTGAGGCAAGTTTTCCTGGGGTCTTTCTTGCCCATGTAGTGTTGGCTCCTCAATGTTATCTTCTCAGCAGACTACTCAATAAATTGTTCAAATCCCCTGAAAGTGCTTCTGGGACTCGCCATGACTCTACTTTTCTCCACTGTTAGTAGCTGCTGTAGAGTCACATTGCTGACATTCTCATGTAGTGAACCCTGACCTTAAAGTCTCAGCTTTACATCAGATGGGTGTTGCTAATTAACAGGGGAATACAGACAAATGACTGAAATCCCAAACTATTTTAAGTCTCCATTGGCTTTTAGTTAGAGCTTGTGAAGATCACAGCATTACCTCACCTGCACATCTCCAGGGCATCTGGTCCTTGTGAAGATGTCCCCCCAAGTCTTACCATTAATTCTGACACAAAACAGAGAGGGGCTGAGAAAAGAACAGTATTGCAAAGGCAGCAGAGCCTTCTCCTTGCTGCAAGAAGAGGACAGACTACAGAACAGTCAGACTGCAGTCATTAGATTTCACAGAAGGACTAGGTGTTTTGACCCAGTATGTCTCCCCACTGTCTCTCGGCAGAGAGTTGTCCTTTTTCTCTGAGTATCAGTATTTTATTTATTTAAGTAAAATCGGACTCTTCTGTAGGGCACTAATAATTCTCCATCTGGTTTGAAATAAAGATCAGTCATGGTGCTACAGGTAACTAGTGGTTGAGAATTGCAGGTAGCATGATTAGGCACTAAAATTTTTACCCTAAATACCACAACCATAGGAATTCTTTGTGGAGGACAGAGAATGGGGGAGCCAAAGGGAGGACCTTACCAGTAGCTACATCTCTGCCCACCAGCCATTTCAGTTGATCTATATGTGCTTGCACATTACAGGTGGACACTTTTGCTAATGTTCTTTGTGCTGAAAAAGTTAGAATCTCTTGTGAGCATTATGAACTACCAAGGCAAGTCATCTGGTATTTATTTTAAGGGAACACCTTTTTTTTGAATGAACACTGAAGGCTCTCAGCTGTGATAAAATGACTAATGAAATTCACTGGTGAGAAATATAGTGCATGTGGTATAAAAAGCCCAGCACTGGGCTCCAAGGAGATTGCTGTTATTCAGGAAATTGATCTTGAAGTCATTCAAGTATGTGTTTCTTTTAAAACACTTGGTAGTGCTCAGCAATAGTCAAAAAGGCAAAACAAAAAATGATGGCAGTTACTATGAAAGAAAAAGAAAACAAAAATTCTGGATACAGTGGAAACAAAATAGAAAACTACATATAAAGCAGCAGTAGGAACAACAATAGAAAACTAAAAAGAGAACAAAACAAGGTTCGAGGTAAACTAACATCTTGATTACTGTGTGCAGTTCTGGCTGTGAACTCCGAAGAAGGTGTTAGACTGTGGAAGGATTCAAAAAGGTCCAGAAAAGGGCAGCAAGGATGAACAGAAATATATATAATGTCCTTTGATCAGAGAGCATAAACAGACTACGACTCTTACAACAGACAAGGTAGAGGGACTTGGTACGGGTCCGTAGAATCCTGAGTGGCAGAGGGAAAGTGAAAAGGGGACAAATGTTCATTATTGCCCATAACACAAGGATGAGGGAGACCTTATAAAATTATTGAGTAGCAGGACTAAGACAAATTTAAAATAGAATAATATGATACATAATGAAATTGTGGAACTTTTCTTCCTTCCGTTGTGATCTGGAGGACAAAAATACACATGGTTTCAAAACAGGTTAGATAAATTCATGGAGGGCCAGTTTGCTGTTGGAAGGACAAACCATCTGATTCAATAAGTTCATGACTCCAAGTTGCTGTAAGCTCTGAGTACATACAGGGGGATAGACCTACATTTGCTGAGGTTCTCACAGTATTTAAGTAGTTACTACTCAGTACTCTTGGAGATAAGATACTTTGCTACAGCGACCTTTGTTGTGGTCCCATATAGTAATTTGTAAGTATTTCTCTGTGCTCTGACAATGAAACCAGATGGGTTGACTTCATTTATACTAGGAAGGATTGTGTTCTGCTTGCAATATTGCAACATTTTATTTTCCTCTTAAAATGACTTTTTTCTCTTGAAGTTCACTTCATCTGAGCCCTGGAAATGTTCCTGTTAGTTTGCCAAGAAGCCTAAATTGGCCTGACAATCTCTTTCATTCAGCAGGCAGCAGCTATTCTAAAAGGCAAGTTAGGATCAGCCTTTGCAAAAGAAAGCATGGTGAGAAGTGCTCAGAATATTCCTCGCCTTGTATAACACAGCAAAATCTTATTAAGCTCACAGCCCCTGTGCTCAAAAATTGTAGGAATTGGGCAATGCCTTCCCACTGCCCTGCCACACAGGCACAGGAGGAAAGATGCAAGCTCAAGGATGGTAACTTCCCCATTTAGCCTGTTCAGACAGTTCTAACTTGTTATACTAAGCAAGACCCTGATGTGTGCTTTCTGGGTTGTGCAGAAGTATTTGTTGCTTGTGTTAATTCTGCTGGGGTCCATTGTGCCAAGGGCAATACATAGATGCAGAGGAAGGCAGACCCTAAGTCAGTGACTTGCCACGTAAGTGAGCAAGAGATCCAGAAGACTTCTTATCCCATTTTTATAGCAGATACACAGGGCATAGTTCATGTCAGCCAGCTGTAGCCAGCTAACAGCTAGGAACTGAGTCTCTGCTCTAAGCTTCCCCTTTAGTCAGCACTGAGAGATCAGCACATCCAGAGGCCATCCATCCTGCCATAAGCCTGGTATCCAAGAAAGGAGTGACGTAGCCCTCTGGAAGGGCTGGTCTCTCCTCATGGACTGTAGAGTGAGCCTAGGCAGAGTACCTAGCCTAGATACCTGTCTCTTAGATGGCATCTAAGAGACGGTGAGGTGAGATGAGTCCTGGTCGGAGGAAACAATCCTGGAGTCACACAGGGTCTGGGGTAGAGCCAGGACCAGGACCCAGAACTTTGGGTCTGCCGTGGCCATAATTACATCCCCAGTCTTTTGTGCAGCATGCATTTGGGACCACTGCCAAGATACAAGTAATACATTTGTCCTACTGCCCAAAGTATACTTTTTGAAACAAAAGGTCCCTTGTTTACTGTGGGTCCATTTCACTCCAGCATGGTGAGTTCTTTACAAAGAGGGGCCTAGCCTCTCCCCTGCTTTTGTATCCTATTTCTGGAGTTTTCACCAGTGATTTATTTGGATGTGGTTTCTGATGCTAATGGTGTTTCTTTGGCATGAGACAGTCTCTTCTGAACAAGGAAATATTGTCATCGTAATTTGCAATTCAGGATCTATGCTGCTTGGCTGGAATTAATTTTTATTCCCATCAGGAGGAGCTGTCCTTCTGGTTTTGTTTTTGCATAAATGAGATTGCTGGGTTTCTGGCTAGGCTGACAGCTTGCAGTGCTGGGTTCAAAGAGGCTGTAATGGGTGTTGGGCTTCTGTTCTGCCTTGCTGATGGGGGCACTATGAATACAAGCTCAGGTCTTAGCAATCACCTCAGTTCTTGTTCCAGAAGCAAGTGTGCCTCTGACAGCCTTTGGAGATGGCTTTTTATGTGCAGCTCCATCTGACAGCACATGAGTTGAGTACGGAAAAACAGTACCTGTATGGGCAATGTATTTTATCCTACTGTTTTTCTGCACTTAGTGAATGTAACTTGCCAGTCACAAGGATGTGTGTGGAGTACAGACTCACACCCAAAGCCCTGGCAATCTGAGGTATCTGGCAAAGGTATCTATGCAGTTCTTCACAGTGCTTGGTCTGAAATGGGGCCTCATGTAGACAGAAGTAGACCACATAAAGATGCCTACACTGCTCTAGCTTTCTTGTGTAAAATCAGCATGAGCAATGCTATTACAGGGTCCTTATACTGGTGGACTGCATCCAACGTAAGAGTTGTTATGACTCTGTGACTGAACTAAATAGGTATAAAATCTGGGCCAGGGCTTTCACAGAGATGAGCTGGTACTTAATAGATGTCCTGAGCTCCCTGGTGCTAAGGAGTCATGGCCAAACACTGAGATCACAGGACAGCTCGTGTTGCACTCTTGTACAACATAATGACAGGTAAACACGGGGAGATGGGGTGTACTTACTGGACAGTCTTATATTTTCCCATTTCTGAAGTGCACTGCCCAATGAACATGGGCAGTCTCTTATTTACCACCCTCCACTGCTTGAGGCTAATGGATTGTCATTGCAATAAGGATATTCCCAAATGGGACGTGCTCAGGGTGCTTCAGAGGGAACAGGGAGAGGAGAAAATGAGCCGAGTGGCTTTAGCAGCAAGGTACTGCAGCTAGCTTCCTGCTCACCTCTGTGCTTTGTAGATGTTGCTTGCTCTGCTGCAGGTCTCATCCTTCAGCAGTTCTGCCACTCTTCAAGTCAATTGAATCTATTAATCCTCAGTGCTCCATGAGCACTTAGCACTTGAAGGATGAAGTACAGCTCCTCAAGGAGCTAGCTCCTCAGTAACACTACAAAACGTTCTCTCCAGAAAGGGTGGTGAAGAATCATAACCAGATGAATGTCAAATAAGATTGGCATGGTCAAGCAATGTGCTTCTCTTACCTTACAAACAGCTTCTCAGCCAGGATCTGATCCTGTACAGAAAACTGAAAGGAAGATTCATTGCTACGCACCATAATTGGTGATGAGTATTTGCAGAATCATGGAATCATAGAATGGTTTGGTTTGGAAGGGACCTTAAAGGTCATCTAGTTCCAATCCCCCTGCCATGAGCAGGGATACCTTCCACTAGACCAGGTTGCTCAAAGCCCCATCCAGCCTGGCCTTGAACACTTCCAGGGAGGGGACATCCACAGCTTCTCTGGGCAACCTGTTCCAGTGCCTCACCACCCTCACAGTGAGGAATTTCTTCCTCATATCTAATCTAAATCTACCCTCTTTCAGTTTAAAACTGTTACCCCTCGTCCTATCACTACATTCCCTGATAAGGAGTCCCTCCTCATCTTTCCTGTTGGCCCCCTTTAAGTACTGGAAGGCTGCTGGAAGGTCTCTGTGGAGCCTTCTCTTCTCCAGGCTAAACAACCCCATATCTCTCAACCTGTCTTCATACTGGAGGTGCTTCATCCCCCTGATCATCTTTGTGGCCCTCCTCTGGACCCGCTTGAGCAGGTCCATGTCTTTCTTATGCTGGGGGCCCCAGAGCTGAACACAGTACTCCAGGTGGGGTCTCATGAGAGCAGAGTAGAGGGGGAGAATCACTTCCCTTGACCTGCTGGCCACACTTCTTTTGATGCAGCCCAGGATATGGTTGGCTTTCTGGGCTGCAAGCACACATTGCTGGGTCCTGTTGAGCTTCTCATCAACCAACACCCCCACATCCTTCTCCTCAGGGCTGCTCTCAATCCACTCATTGCCCAGCCTGTGTTTGTGCTTGGGATTGGTCCAACCCATTTGCAGGACCTTGAGCTTGGCCCTGTTGAACTTCATGAAGTTTGCGTGGGCCCACCTCTTAAACCTGTCAAGGTCCCTCTGGATGGCATCCCTTCCCTTTAGAGTATCAACCACACCACTCAGCTTGGTTTCATCCAGAAACTTGCTGAGGGTGCACTCAATCCCAGTGTTCATGTCCCCAACAAAGGTGTGAAATAGTACTGGTCCCAATACAGAACACTGGGGGACAGCACTTGTCACTGGTCTCCACTGGGCATCAAGTAGTTGACCACAACATGGAGTGTGACCGCCCAGCCAATTCCTTATCCACTGAGTGGTCCACCTGCAAATCCATGTCTCTCCATTTTAGAGACAAGGATGTTGTGCAGGACAGTATCAGATGCTTTGCACAAGTCCAGGTAGATGACGTCAGTTGCTCTTCCCTTATGCACCAATGCTGTAACCCTGTCATAGAAGGCCACCAAGTTTGTCAGGCCTGATTTGCCCTTAGTGAAGCCGTGTTGGCTGTCACCAATCACCTCTCTGTTTCCATGTGCTTTCGTGTAGTTTCTAGGAAGATCTGCTCCATAATCTTGCTGGACACAAAGGTGAGACTGACTGGCCTGTAGTTCCCTGGATCTTCCTTCTTTCCCTTTTCAAAAACGGGCATTTTCTTTCTCCTTTCCCATTCACTGGGTACTTCACCAGTCTGCCACGACTTTTCAAATATGATGGATAGTGGCTTAGCAACTTCATCTACCAGTTCCCTCAGGACCCTCAGATGTATCTCATCAGGTCCCATGGACTTGTGCATGTTCAGGTTCCTTAGATGGTCTCAAGCCTGATCTATGGTGGGCAGTACCTCATTCTCCCAGTCTCTGCCTTTGGATTCTGTGAATTGGACAGCATGGCTCATGCACTTGCTGGTGAAGACTGAGGGAAAAAAGTTGTTGAGTACCTCAGCCTTCTTCATGTTGGTTGTAGCCAGGTCTTCCATTTCGCTCATCAAGGGGAGTACAGTTTCTTTCATCTTCCTTTTTTGTCTTTTGTACCTGAAGAGACACTTGTTATTTGTTACGTCCCTAGGCAAGTTCAGCTCCAGGTGTGCCTTGGCTTTCCTGATCCCCTCCCTGCAATCTCAGGCCTTATCCTGATAATCTCCCCAGGATGTATATATCCCTGTCTCCACTGCCTATGTATTTTAGGTTTGTGTTTTGGTTTGGCTAAGAGGTCTTGACTTAGCTAAGCTGTCCTCCTGCCTCCCCTGACCAGCTTCTTGCACATCAGCATTTAGAGTTCTTGTGCCCTAAGAAAAATGTCTTTAAGTATCTCCCAGCGCTCATTCGCTCCTTTTTCTCTGAGGGTATTCTCCCAAGGGATCACAGGCACTAGCACCCTAAACAGCCAAAAATTTGCCTTTCTGAGGTTTAGGGTCCTGACTCTACTTTTTACCCATCCTGTACCCCTCAAGATTGAGAATTCTACCAGGCAATGATTGCTGCAGCCCAGGCTACCTCCAGTCTTGACCTCTCTGGTAAGTTCTTCCACACTAGTGAACAACAGGTTCAGCAGTGCCTCTCTTCTGGTTGGGGTCTCCATCATCTCCTGTACGAGGAAGTTTCCTCAACACACTTCAGTAGTTTCCTGGGCTGCTTGCAGTTCACTGTGCCATTTTTCCAGCTGATGTCCAGCTAGTTGAAGTCCCCTATCAGGATCAGGGCCTGGAAGCCCTCTCCTGATAGGAGAGGCCAAGGTACCCCATATCCAGGTTCTTCCAAGGGAAGGAAATTTATTAAGCACCCTGTACCCTGGTGGTTTCCGAGGGTGGTTCTTACCTCAGGATGCTATAGGAGACACTGAAACATTAAAGTCTTGGCAATCTGAGTTAGGGCAGATACTCTCTGACATGAGATCCTTAGCATGTAAGCAAGACACTTGTGCCAGGCATCAGAAGGGACTTACTGTATCGCTGCAGAATTGTACCCTGCCCAGTACCTTCTCTTCAGCTATGGACAGTCTGTTGATTTCTGCAAAACTGGGAGCTGGATTACGTATCAGGAAAACATTCCTTCCCTATCTCAACAGAAGAGCAATCAAAGCATTGAAGCATAAGCTGTGATCATAACTCTCCTAAGGCAAGCCTATGGGTATTCTGAATGTGGGGAGGATGATCTTCTTGGAGTCAAAAAAGAAAGTAATGGACAACAGGGCTGGATCCCATCCTACCTTCATTTGCTGGCTGAGGATTTTTCTTAAAAGCTGGGTCAAAGCATATGTTTTAGAATGATGCTCATTTTCCTTGCCAAAACACCATCTGATGGTGAGTCCTTCACCTCCCCTGCTATACTGTTCCAACTTTGAATTGGTAATGTTATCATAATTTCAAGGTTGAATTTGTCTAACAAATTTTCAGCCATTGAGACCCATTATTCTCTTGGCAGCAAGCTTAAAAAGCCTTTCCAGTAAGTCCCTTCTCCATAACTGGTCTAAGTGCCCATATGCATTGATGAAGACATCTCTCATTTTTCTCTTCTTTAGACTGAAGTCACCAAGCCATACTCAAGATTTGTTTTCCATCTGCTGTGTTATTTCAGTGGACTTTCTCTAACCTTTCTCCAACATACCCACATTCTTCTTGAGTGTAAATGCCATAACCAGGCATACTCACCTAGTTTCTCTCTTACGCATGCCACCCACTGTTGTGTCATCTTCAGGTGCTCTCAGCAAAAATATTATGTCATTATGTAGATCAAACTAAAAATATTAACCAGTGCTGGACTAAGAACTGATGCCTGTGAATCTGCCCTAGAAACCATCTCTGTTCATTTCGCTTTCTGTTTACAGCTCTACTTTAGGCTCTGGCAGTGAATGAGTTTTTAATCCAGCTAGTATGTGCTCTGCTAATTCCATGTCAAATAAGTTTTTAAATCAAATATTATGATGTACTTAACTGAATGCCAAATGAACACACAGATATATTCTTGTTAGCACAGTTATTTAATCAGTCATCCTGACAAGAGGGGTGGAAGCTTTGACAAGATATTTACGCTCTCCATAGGTCTGGGCATCTAAGTAATAGGGGAGGTAATTCAGCAGGACTGGAGTCCTCACACTGAAAGAATCTCACTTCATACAAATAAGGTCTGTGATCATTAATTCATGTTAACTACTTGTTAGAAGCTATAATATTTTATCTGATCTTGAAATGTAGATAAATCCCTCAAGTTTTCTACAAGATTTCAGTCAAATTATGGAAATAACGACTTATGGAGCTTATGGAGTATCTCTGAAACTCACAGATACATTAGAAACTCATAAAAAATAGAACTGGAAAGGATTTAAAAAACTTATTAGTCCATCTCAGTGCAAGATAATACTTTATTTAAAACATGAGTTTGAGGACTAAACTTAGTCCACTTAACAAAGATTGTGTGCACTGTAATTCCTGGCACAGTTGAGAGCAAAGCCCTATAGATGATAGGCAATCATTGTGACAAGGACAGGAGTGTTTATTTGGGAAGGAGAATCCTAAAAGCCTGAAACCTCTAATTTAACAGTATAGGCTGTGGGCTTAAGGAGAGTCAGTGTTAGAAATTGTACCAGGTGTTTGTTTGTGGGTAATTTTCTTCTCTGCAGTGTTAGATTTAAAGGTTGTAATACAGCATGTGGAAGACAGCCTGGACTGGATTTATATAACAAGCTGCTATTAAATTTGGTGTTTTCTGATGAATGACCGAAGAGCTTTAAGTAAAAGCACTAAGTGGATTGAATACTGCCTAATAAATTCAGGTCTCTGAACCAGCTCACAGAAAGTGTCTTCCAGGTGGGTTTGGAGATGTTTATATACTTAAATTATGTTCCCAGAACAGGCAGAGAAGAATTCTGGGAGCAGAGATCCCTGCTAATCTTTCTCTAAGCTACAAGAGTTTATTTTAATATTGGGAATAGAGATTGAAGACCTTGTCAGAGAGAGAAAAAGCATTTTAGATTGCTTAGATGAAATTCCTTGTCTTGTATAAGGCTGTGTGCACATGTGATTCCTGTGAGGTGATTGCGCTGGAGAGGGGGGTGCTAGCAGCTTCCCAGTCACATAAAGGCCTGTGTGCTGAACCAGGTCCAGCAGTTAGCTTCAGCCCTTTGGGACCCCACAGTAAAGCTACTGAAGTTTTCTGAGTGCAATACCACAAAAGGCTGGTAGAGATTAATGTGTCCCACACACCTCAAAGAGAAGTTCATATTGCAGTCTGGATTCAGTTTGCTATTTGGCCTACCTTTGTATAAAGCAGTAAAATGCTGTAACAGATCCCAGCTTTTGGAAAATGTCTCCATGTCCATTCAGAGGCGCATGCCCAGCACTGATCTGAAGTTGATAAGACTGAATATGTCTTCAATGATAAAAGACCCAGGAGGTTCACTCTGACTTCTTGATAACAGGTCTGAGAACTGTGTTGTGCCAACATGGTGCCTCAGTGTTTCCTTTTAGCTGTGACTGTATTGCTTATTGACGTTTTGGATATTTGTACTGTAAGTTGAAAGACTGTGACCTTTTGCGAATGCTCGTGATGCCAATTATTAATGGTAGTTGATAAAATCGTGGTATCTAACTATGAATAGTGAATTTATGTTGAGAAAAACAAAGAGACAATCACAGAATTAGAACATAATGGTTGCTTAGTTGCTGGTGATTTTAAACTATTATATTTGTTATATCAGGCAGACTGAAGCCCCGCTGAGTAATATGCAGAGTTGCTACTGTAAGGGAATATTACAATACAGAAAACAAGTATCAACAAAATAAGCACAGAGAAAAAATTAAAAGGGAATATATAAGTCTTATTTGTGAATTGTTGAAGAATGTATGTATGGACACCGCATATTCCCACAATCAAAAGGAGGACCCTGGAGGACATGGGCCTGCTCTGTATTAATTTATGACTGCTGTTTGTGCTATGTGACTTTTTAATAGCTGTAAGGAGTTTTCCATGACTACATTGTATTAATTAAAAGAGGCTGCTGGTGGGAAAAAAAGGCAGGAAAACAAATGTAGCAATCAGATGCCTCTGAGGCAAGCATATCAAAAGTCATTAATAACTAGGTCTAATGCTAATCTATGTTTTCATCCATGAAGAAGAAATAAACAGAAAAGAACGGCTGGTAAAATGTTTTGATGAGACAAATATCTGGGAGGTGGTAGGAAACAGAACAATCAGATCAAAAAGCAATTTAGATCTCTTTGTAGCAGAGTACAAGGCATCTCTGCGTTACAGTGTCCAGGTGTACATTCAAAGAAATTCAAGCCATGCAACCATACAGGGGAAAGCCCTATCTTGAAGAGCAATGATTTAAAAAAACCTTGTGATGAAATCCCAATGCTGTACTGCATCAGAGATCCTTGGCTTTATAGAGAGAGGGGTTTGTAGAGGAACCGAGAGGCTAAAAGAGCCTTTTTTAATTAGTGCTAATTTTTAATTAGGAATGACCACCCAGAGAAGGCATGCTTACCGCTGGTGACTTGCCAAGAAAGGTGATAAACTGGGAAGGGTTCAAAAAAGAATGAAAGAATGATCTAAGAACAGGATGACTGACCTGGGAAACAAATTCAAGGAATTTGATTTGTTCAGCTTGTCAAAGAAAAGCTTATTAGGTAGTTGGATTGTGGTCTGTTAACTCTCTGTTTTGGGAGGGCAGATCATGTAACAAAGGGATCTTTAATCTGCCAGGCAAATGATGTAACAAGATGAAAGAAAAGCTGGAGCTACATGAATTCAGGCCAGACAAAGTGTGGCTTTTTAATAGCAGATGGGTAATTGAGAACAATTAATTTTGGCGTATGGTAAATTCCCAACCTCTGGAAATTTTAAAATGTGTAAATTTTAAAGATGTGATATTTGTCTCTAAGTTTTGGTCAGTCACAGCCATGATTTTTTTCATTTAAAACAAGATTTAATGTAGAAAAAAATCTTATGTTCTTTGTATCTTATATTCTTCAAGAGTCTTACTTATTCACTCTTCCAACCTCTTAGAGGCTGCTCTCTGCACTGTCTCGTGTTGGAGGCTTTAAAGTTCATTTGCAAAACATCTGTATCCTCCTCCATGGTCTGACATTTTTTGAAAAGCCTCCCTAGTGGAATCAGGGTTAGAAATTTAAGCCATCATACATCCGGTTTATTGAGATAAATAATTGTGGTCAATTAAATGTAATTACACTGAAAATTACAACACTTTAAAATCTCTTTTCCAAATACCTCTTACTACACATACAGGCTCCGGGAGTGTAAAATTGACAGTACCTGTTATACTGTCAACTCTGTTAGTAAATATAACCTGGTAAGTATAATACACTAAGTGAATCATATGAAAGATCAGTTTCAGTTGGTGACTTAATTACTGATTTGTAATTTAAATTCTGTAAGATTTGCCTAATTTTTCCTAGCCTTAACCTTTAATTAATTTAATTTTAAATCAACTTATAACATCATCTTTTGCTGTAGCATTTTGTTAAGCATCAAATAGTCAAGAGCTCTGTTGATGTGTTTGGGGAAAAAGATGTGTTAACAGATTTTATAGAGCTTGGGGATCAAAGGAGCTGTTCAGCCATCCTGTTGTGTCTCTGGTGCATTGCAGGCCATTAAATTCCACCCACTTACCTCTCTGTCTAACCCATTTAGTTTGATTAGTGCATTTTTATCCACAGGAGACTAAACATTTGTGTGCCATAGAGTCTTACCTGTTTGATAAAGCCAGTCTGATGCCTTCCCTTTCTTAGCTTTGCCCATGGAAACAGCTACATTTAAGTTACTGTGGGAATTCTTTTTTTAGCATTTGCACAACAGAAACCAAGGAGAGATGGGTTAACTCTCTTTGTTATTGATGTCAGAGTGATGGTCTCATAATGAAAATCTGCTAAAATACTTTCCACCTGTCTATACTGAGAGACCCCTTGACTCAGCAGAAGATGATCAACAGATATTGAGGACAGGCAAAACAGCTCTACACACTCTCTCTTAAAAGCATCATTTTATGCTCTATTTTAAAGATTTGTTTTCTGAAATACAGCTGTTCTTATGCCCATGTTCTATAAGCCAAACACTACTTGTTTCATTTTGTATTTCCTGTTTCCACCAAATACTAAGGTTACATTATCATTATAGCTTGACTTTTCCGTAGCAAACATCCTGGAATCAAGTCTACATCTCACACTCTAGTCTAAGTAGCAAAAATATTGTCAGGGCCCTGAGGGCAATAATAGGCTGTAGCGGCCCTGACCACCCTCGCCAGCATCACTTCTCATGAGCAGTGGGACAAGCCCTGGCTGCCGAGGCCCCTGCTCTGCTGGCTGCATTATCATGCTTGGGTATCGGCTCCCCATCTCTTAGGGAGCAGCCAGTGATTTCTGCAGCCAACCCCAACATATATTCTGTTCCCCCAAAAACCCAATATTTAGGTAGATAAATAGCAAAGTAAAATCTGGGTAAAACACAAGCCAACATTACTTAGCCATAATTTATTTACTTATGCCAGATACTTAATTGGTTTTCCATATTAACTTGTACTTCAAAGGACTTGGTTTTCTTCTGCTTGCTTTATTTTCCATTGCTAAACCCCTGATATAAGCTAGAAAGCAGATTGCCTAATCTGAGTGCTTTGAGTTCTAAGAGATGACAGTAGCAAGACAGAAGATCCGGCCTTGATTTAAGTCTTTGCATTGGGACTTCAAGGATGAGGTTTACTAATATGGGTAGATTCATAAAGGATAGGAATTTTGTAAAATCCTTTTACCTGAAAATGATCCAGATTTATATGGCATTTTCTTCAGAGGAATTCTGGACCCTCCATGCAAGGGAAGACTAAATGAATTGATTTGTTTAACCTCCATAGTGCTCTGTAAGTGTATCAGCGCTGATAAATGCCAAGGAGGCATAAGAGCTGTTTAAGGCCAGTGCAGGCACATATGTTAGTTTAAGAGATAGTTTGGTATGCTGTGGGTTTGCTCTGGTTGCCTGTCAGGAAAAGGCTCTGGAGCCAGTGACCTGAGGGGTCTTTTCATTTCCTCTGTTTCTCACATGCAACTGTGGTTGTGAAATTAGCCACACAGATAAGGAATGCTGCTGACTCCATGTTTTATTTATTGCCTAATGCATAGTTTACTGTGGTTAATCAGCTCAATACTATTAAAGCTCAAAAGTTTTAAAATCTTGATAAGAAGATAGAACTATTGTTCATCTGTCATGACTATAGGAATGCAGCCTCTGTAGTGAAGTGTCACTGTTGAAAAACTGAATCATCATACAGGATTCTGTTATGATTTTTTTTAAAGTTAACTGTTGCAGGCTTGGATATGATTGGGTGAGCTGCATTTTTCAGTTGCATTCAGAGTCTTTCAAGCTAAGGAGGCACTTAAATGCTGAGTCCCTGTGCGGAGTCTGTTACTTGGCAAGCAGTTCCCTGGGAGTAAAAGAAGGGAATTTTGTGTGTTCAGGGAGTTGCTATAGAAAACATCCTTGTTTCTGGCCTGTGATGTGGAATGTGCTGCAGGAATTCTTAATGAGCATGTTGCTGTGCAGCTGAGATGTAGTATATATACCACCTTGAAATAAATTTTTATGTCTTTCTGCTGTAATGCTTATCACCCTCAAACATGCTGCTCCAATTAGTTTGTTTGGGTTAGATTACCTTATATTGTGACAATACTTTTGTGTCTGTGCACTGAGATGAATTTATCTGTCTCCTCTAACTCAGATCAGGAAAAGGTAAATCACTATATGTGAGGTCTGCAGAGCTCGTGATCAGACTTTCTGTACAGACATTATTGGCAGTGGAGTGACAGTACCAACACTGGCCAGATCAGCTAGTTATTAACCCAACTTCCACTTTCATTGCTTTATTTCTGAACTTAGTTACTCCCACACCAAAATGCTGGATGCTGTAGAAGAATCTATGCAGAGAATGTAAGTTAGACAGCACTGCTGTATGAATCAGCGTGAGCAGCGTGCATGTTGGTTAAACCCCAGAGTCACATTACAGTGCATAAAACTATCAACATGAACACATAGCATAAAGCATGCAAAATTTCCTCTGTATTAACTTTTCTCTGTGACTTGATCTTGCTACACTGCATGCCATAGTCACCCTTAAAGGCAAGGCTGTGTATTTAAATAATTTTTGTTAAAAACCACTATAGCGAAATATTTCTCCATTTGTATGTAGTAACTTAACATGTATACTAACTAATAGTTGTTTCTTTTGATAGATGCCCTTAAAGCAAAATAAGCTAGATTACTAAAGCATCAGTGGGACAGAACTTAAGAAGGCAGAGAGTGATGGAATATATATGTCTTTGTCTATGATTAAAATAATGTATTTTAAATTGTTTTGGATACAATGTAAGGATTTATGACGTCTTCAGCAGAAAGCTATTTGACATATGAAAGTGAGAAAACAGGAAGAACTAGAAGTAGAAAAGGTTAATACTGATAAGCATTGGGAGTTTATGTTTCAGGGAATAGGTAGTTTGGTAGTTAGGAAATTTTTCCCTAAGGGTGGTATCGTATTGCCAAGTCTGATCATTCAGAGATCACGAGGCAGGCTTTCAAAATCATGAGATAATTACAAATGATAAGACTTGACTTCTTTTTATTTGCCTCCTATGTTTTCAGGGTGGAATCTGTTTGGTGTTTTAAAACTTTCCTTTATTGATATGAGGGCTAGCAATGTTTTGTTCTGAAACAAAGCAGAAGCAGAACTTGTGTTTAAATAATGAAGATGAGGCTTGGGAAAAAAACCTCCTGCTATTGCAGCACTCCTGATAAACTTTCAGAAATTGGCAGCCCTGTTGTGGCTCTTGTCTATAGAATGCCTCACACAACTCTCTAAGCAGTGTCCCCTCGTGAAGGTAGAGGCAGTGGTTCCCAAATAAATGGACTTCTGTGACCTGAGAAAAATCCCATTGGGTTCATGGCTATGCAAATCTGATGACTTGCAATTTTTGCTGTTTAACATGTCTTCTGAGACCAGCTTACAGTTCCACTGTGATCCCTGGAATACAATAGGAAATTGCTGGTAAGTCACAGGTCTGGTCCAGCTTTGCTGGTTTGTTGCTCATTGCTCTTCGTTTGCTTCCTTTAAAGCATTTTAGTTTATCTGTAATGATTGCTGTTGTGGCTGAACTATTTATGATTTTTAATGTAGTTTTGCAAATTTGTATTCCCACTGAGAAGAATGAATTAAGTTTTGCAAAGGAAAGTTTGAAATACTTTTTCAGATTTGCAAAAGGGTTTTCAAGATTTCCAGCCAAACCCCAAGCCCCACTGGGATCTCCCATACTTTAAAGGCATCAGAGCTTAGCTTCTTTCTATATGCCTCTTGTACTACAGGATCTCTGACAGCCTCTAATCCTTCCAGACTTCACAGCATGGTCTGAAAATTGCAATTTCCTTTTCTTCTTTGAAAAAAATTCTTATCTTTTCTTGCATATGGTATTACAGCTGACAGTATGTAGTCCCAGCCTGAATACTAAGACTGCAATGCTGTTTCTTGAGTTGTGCTACAGTGTATAAAAGACATCAGCTGGACTCTCAAGGTAGGTGCTAGGGGAAGGAAATCTCAATTAATTTACAGATGGCAGTTGGGTGGGACCATGTTCTATGTTGACCACCAGCTGATTCACATTTTAACAAGCTATTGTTTTCCCAATTTGAATCCATTATTTCTTGAATCGTCAGCTTTCTCCAAGCCTCACTGGGTGCCATTTGCTCTATTAATCACCTATTTTATATTTTACTTAGCACATGCATTTACATAACTGCAGAATTAGTTAAGAGGAAGGAGGGAATGGGACTTCCAGCTGAAGTGGAAAAGAAATTGTTGTCAGTTTGGGCAAACAGCTGCGGAGCAGGAATTCTGAAAACCACATGTAATGACCAAGATAACTGGGCAATGAAAGCTTACTCTCAGTTTGGATGATTACCACCCCTTACTGGTATTTTCTGTGTTGGGTGGGAGAGGGCAATCAGGCAATATCTATAATACTGCTAGGCTGTATTCTGATTTCATACCTAGGTTTGCCAGTATGTCTGGCTATGGAATTATATCTGATTTCTGTTCACATAAACAAAATCAGAATCAGTCCACTGTTTTCATTGGGAAGGTATTTGATGATGTCTGCCTTCTGCATTACAGTGTAAGGTTTTTCCTTTGTTGGAAGGAACTGTAAATTAGCACATCAGTTTGATTTTAATCTTTGGCTATTGCAGTGTTGGTTTCATACAAAAGTCAAAGTATGAAGTTGAACAATGATATAAAATGAGGCTGGAGTGGGCCTCCAGAAATCATTTCTCTGTATCAGGTCAGGCTTAATTCTGCCTAATGGCTTCTGACAAGTGTGTGGCACTTTTAAGACCGGTGTCTTAAAGCTCAAGAGGATGGGGGCTCTTATCTCCTCTTAAGCAGCTTGTCCCAGTATTGTCAGAGTCACTTGCTGGAGAAAAACTTGCATGAGTGCACCTGACACTGCTTGCCAGAGGGTTTGTTACGTCTCCAGTCCTGAAATTCAGAAGTAAAGGAACAGAGCTTGGACTGGAAACCAAATGAGGGATTTCCTACTTCAGCCAGGTGGGCAAGCAAGGAAATATCCCTCCTGGAGGAGAGTCTCCTTTCCTGTGGCTATGCTACCTTATGGCAGCAGGGACCTTTAAATTCCTTGTGCAGCTGTACATGCAGAGGGCCTTGAAGCTCATCATGCACTATGCCCTACTGATGTCCTTCTTTTTGGAGGGAGACTCCTGCAAGGGAACACCTCCCCAAAATAGGGTTCTGTTGCATGAAAACATCCACAGAGAAACATGCATGGGTTAATGACTGGTCAAGTATTTTGTTCCTTGTTGCGAGATTTTCAAAGGACACTGACTACCAAGGAAGAAGAGCTTATTCCCACCCCGAGCCCTGTCCCCTCTTTCAAATGGCAAAGAGAGGGCTGAGGGCATACACAGAGGCTCTGAGGATGCTCAAAAGGGAGCACCCTCCCTTTTGTGTGCTGTGTAGAGACAGAGCAGAAGAGAACCAATGTATCCCCCAGAAACTATGTCAGCTCCTGTCACTCAGCTGTTTACAGACTGAATCTGTGGAAATGCTAGCTTTATACAGGCAGAGTCGCTGGTGAAGGCATTTGATGTAGTACCACATGTGTTAATGTTGGCTGGCATCACCTCTGTACTATAAATATCCCTATTGGATAGCGGCACAGCATTAATTCTTGCATGTTTTCATGCCAATTTTACTTGCTTTTCTAATCAAATATTTACAAATAATCCTGCCGTGCTCTCTGGCATCATGAGGCAGCTCTCTGAAGGAAACCATTAATTTTCTGCTGTACAGCATCGGCTGATTAGATGCTTTGTGGGGGAAGAACTGATATGAAAACACAGAAATGAAAACAGAAATATTCCTGCCAAGCACTGTAGCCTGTTACTACATGTTGCTTTCATTCATCAACTGGTTTTATTCATTTGTCTGAAGCAATGCTAGTGAGTGAATCTTATCAGAGAAGTACACAGACTGTGAAGCAGTGCTCAGGAGCACAGGAGCTTGCCTTCCTTGCTGTCTTCTTTCTATACCCCTGCTCCCAACACCAGAGGTCAGCTTTCTACTGTTCATTGGAAGCCCTTTCTGCTCCAGCTATGGCATCTAGCTGTTGCAAAACGTAAAGAAATCAAGAAGATCCGACCCTCCTCCAGGCCAAACATGGCTTGCAAGAAGGGTTAAGGTAGAAATACTTATGGGTTGGGTGATTTGTATTGCACTTCTCCCAGCAGAGCTAATTTCTGGTTGCCCTTGTCTTCCAGCCTGGTGCTGCAGTTATCTGTTTGTTGTTTACACTGACTTCAAAGCCAATGGATGTGACAGCTCCTCCACGGTGACCTGGGATTGCAGAGGGGACAAGATGTCTGCCTGCCTGTTTTAGTTACTTAAATGGTCTCCATTGCTGGGGTGTCTGAGTGCTTTTCTGCCTTGACTGTCTGTGTCTTCCCAGATGAGATCAGGCAATGCTGCTTCCATTCTTACTGATGAAAAAGCCAAGCTAAGGGACCCGCAGAAGACAGCATGTATCCAGAGCTGTATTCATCTCAGATCCCATAGGGCAGTCCTAGAAACAGAAGGCTCTATTCCATCAATTCCCATAGAGGGGCAGTGACTCTAGAGGCATTTTTTTCAGAGAGGTTATTCAGATGTGGAGTGCTGCTTCTCCAGACTTGTGCCATCACACCGTGATTCTGTTTTGGAGAGCCCCTAACTTGTCCCATCCATCCCCTGCTCCTGCAAAGAGCAGGAAGATTGCTAAGTCAGCTGTCTGTCTTTGCTGGCTAGTATCCAGTCAGAGAGCTGGGTCACCAGGCAGCTTTAAAGACCTAGCCCTCCTTAGATTTCATTTAAGAGCTGCTAATTATACAGATTGAGTTTTACATGCATGCAATATCACCATCAGTACCCTAAAATGACAGTGCCATTTAAAATGATTGAGTTTTCAGCCAGATCAGTAAGCACAGGGTCACTGGGGTTAGCACACAGAGGAGTGAAGGAAAAATGGCAGAGGGAAAGAGAGATCAGCATTTTTAGCAGCAGCCCATGGTTAGATTGTTTTGTGTCAGTCATGAAACTGGACTTGAAAATATTCTCCTATCTTGATGTACACTCTGAGAAAGAAAACTTCTAGCTAAATCTGGAAGAGCAGTTGCAGAAGTGCGTCTTAGGAGGTCTGATGTGGGATGCTGTATGCATCCATATACTAGAGAGTAGCAGGAGGGAGGAGGTGCTACTTCTGTGTATGATGCTGGTGAGACCTTTATTGGAATGTTGTATCCAGCAATTAACAGTTCAGTCTTCAAAAGGGATGTGAAAATTGAAAAGGGCTCAGAGATGAGCCACAGTAAGACTTATGTTTGGAAACTCTGCCTTACAGTAAAATACTTAAACAGCTCAACTTACCTTATTAAGGAGAAGTTTAAGTAGTGATTTGATTACTGTCCATTAGTTACTTGAAGGGAAAAGAAGGAGATATCTTACAGGACAGAACTCTTTCATCTTATTTTTCATCAAGGACAGAATCTCGCAACTGGAAGTAGAATTCAGAGATCTCAGAAAGCTGGAAATAAATTGAATTTTTAATGGTGGAAGTAATTAAGCATAGGAACAAATGCAGGATTTATTCATCACAGTGATCTCCTTTGGCCTTAGAATTTATAAATCTATGTTGGGCTCATTCCATCATTAGTTCTAGCAATATGTATGTTACTTTGTAAGCTCCTGAAATTAGATAGCTTGTCATTACTCCTAGGGCAGAATAGTACAAAGAAATTGTATAAGGCCCCATTAAAGACTTTTTCTTCAAAGACGTTTCTCTTCTGTTTTTTGTTCTGGAGATGAGTGAGGATCTTTTTTCAACAGAGTGGATCAGTAAAAACCTGAAGGAAATCTATCTAGTTTAATGTTTTCATTAGGGTTGAAACTTGTGAGATGTCCAAACTCTTCTTAGCTTACCTTTGGTTTCTTGCTGCTGCAAAACAAAACCACATATTCTTCAATATAACATTTTTCTCTGCTGATCCCTGCTTAGGGAACTCAATCATAGTTTTCAATTCTTCACTTCATGCTTGGTAATACTTGCTAGGCTGCCAAACTGTCAGAATATACCCAGCAATATCTGGATGCTAACCTCCACTGACTCATGTTATAGGCCACTTCAGGTTAAGATTCTATCAGGAATACTTTAAAAAATCTGGCCATTGAAGAGTAAGTGCAGACCAAATCTTCAGTTTTTAGAAACTTCTAACACCAGAACAGTATAAAAAACTCTGCACATTTTGTGGTGGTTTTTGTTGTTGTTGTTTGCGTTTTTTTTAATTATTCTGAGTGCTGCATGTTTTGTTCTCAAGGATATCACTTTGCTGTAATATATGTGAGAGACGATAAAAGTGAGTTTTAGGATATTGTGGGATTAAGTCAACTGCAGAAGGTAGGAAAAAATTATTCAGGGATGCTTAAATCTCTGTATCAGTGAGGAATCTAAGTGGTGAATCATGTAACTAGCTTTGAGTTTTTTCTTCAGCAACTCTTCTACACTTCTGTTTTCCTAACTATAAGATAAGGAGAATACATTTCTCTGTGTGAAGAACTTGAAGCTTAGTCTGTGTGTAGGACTGGGTAATCTAGGCATCCTTAATTTTTCAACATTATCACACTGGATTTAGATCATTACTAAATTTTAGCAAGTGACTGCTGTTGGAAAGAGTCTCACGTGCCATAAAAGAAAGGCAGCATGTATTGCTCCAAGAGCTATTGCCAAATCATTCAGCCCTGAGTTATTCTCATCAGATTCCTCCAGGTATAAGAGAGGTGGCTGGGATTCATTGGCATTTTCCAGTTCCTCCCATGAAATGGTGCCTGATGAAGTGGTTTCCAGCACTGCGTAACAGATCTTCATAGAGGAACAGTTATATCAGAATTTTTATTGTTTGGTGAGTTCTTAGAAGAGAAGCCAGTCCAGTAGATTCTCAAGATGCTGATACCGTGGATGCCAGATTGTGGATGCCAAGGATTCTGAAGTTTGGAAATGTTTGGCTCAGCCTTCCTGGGCACCCTTGGTGCTGTATGACTCTATCTTTGTGTCCAAGCTGTAAGACTGTGCTCAGAAGAATGAGATCACCCCACTAAAACCCTGGGAGCTGTTTTTCACATTGTAACATGGTATTTGCTCCCTGAAGTGTCTGGGTGTTTTGCTGTGCTCAGTTTCCCGGGCAGTTTAGCTGTCTTGCCCAGGGCCAGATGCAACCCCTTCACGTAGAGGGGAGGTGCCCAGGTGCACTCACTTCTCCACCTTTGCTCACACAGGACAGGAGAGTGAGGCTCTGGAGCAGCACATACTTGCTAGATGCTATGCGGTCCCAGGCTTCTTCCTCTCCTGGAGAGATTCTGGAGGGAAGTCAGATTGCCCAGCAGCTAGTGGGGACAGGAGATAATGGGGAGTTAAACTCGCCTTTAACTCCCAGCAAATCCATGATGTTGACCAGACTTGTATGGTTTACATAGTGGTTGGCTTCCCAGAGCTGGGAGTCTACAAAGTTGGCTATCACTAGAGAAGGTAAAAGTTTGTTCTTATATGTATAAATACCTGATGGGAGATAATAACAAAAACAGAGCCAGGCTTTTCTCAGTGGTATCAAGTGAAAGGGCAGAAGACAATGGGCAAGAACTGAGATAAAGTCCCTTTAAATGTAAGATAGAACTTCTTTACTGTGAGAGAGATTGAGCGATGGAACAGTATCTCCACAGCCTAGAGAGGTTGTGGAAATAGCTTCTTGGAGATATTAAAAACCTGATTCAATACAGTCCTGGGCATTGTGCTCTAGCTGACCCTGCTTTAAGCAGGCGAGATTGGACTAGGTGATCTCCAGAGGTGCCTTCCAACTTCAGCTGTTCTGCCATTCTGTGATTCTTTTCTTTCTTTTTCATCTTTTATCCATCATATCTAAGTGTGAGCCAAAATTTGGCCCATGGTTTGCGTAGATACTTGGTACTTTATATAAGCCTTTTGGACCAGTTCCATTCCCTTGTAACAGCTAGTTGCTGTTTGGAAATTTCACTCTGAAGGATTCTTTCTCTTCTTGCCATAACAGCCTTTTTTATCCCTGCCTTTGTCATCTGATCAAAGGATTGAAAGCTATTGCTTCATTGCCGTATACATTGTGAACTGGCTTTATTTGAGACTAACAAATATTAAAGTTACTTCTGGTTTCATTCAGGTTTTTTTAGAAAACTAATAGTTTTTCTCTAAAATCTACTTTTAGTAGCTTTTAAAAACCACTTATACTAACTGTCAATCATACACTTCACATATCTGCTTGAGATGCACAATATTTCATGTACTAAAAATAAAAGCAAGCCAAAAAAACCAAATTACTGTGAGAAGAACTGAATATCTGGTGTATATTCCAGTATTATAAAAGAGGAATGCTGAAAGATACTGTCCAGATTTAATGATTGGTAGCTGGCTGCACAAGGGAATAGGAAAAGGACCCTTAGGGACCTGGGAACTGCTTAAGCACAAATTAGTAAGGGCCTAGACAGTATTCTAGAAGAAATATCACTGGGTTTATGCCCTGTTTTCATACACTTCCCTAAGCATTTTATGTTAACCACTGCTGCAAACAGGATAGGGGCAGGTGTCTGAGCTGTAATGGGTGCTCTTAATATTCACTGTTCTTGAAGAACATGCCTGTGCAAAATTTACTGCAGGTTGGCCTGTGCGTATAACTCTGCTGCTTCTTTGCTTCTGAATCAAATCTGGGTCTTCTGCCAAGTGTCTTCAGAAAAGTTCTCTGAGCTGCAGTATCATTTCTAATTGCCTCCTCCATGGTCTGGACTGTACATGTCCATTTCATCAGGCATCTGTCTGCTTTCAAGAGGCCACGGCACCATCATGAAACATAAAACATTCCTGTCCTTTAATTATGGAATACATAAGCATCTCCTGCAGTGTGTGCATCCCCCTCAGAGCTCTTCAGGTCAGGAATACTGAGATGCTAGCAGCCTGACTTGTTTGCAGTAACAGCAGGCTGGTGTGACTATCCAAAGGCAGCACATTTATAGATGTCCATTTGTTGCATGATCCTGGGGATTTCTAAACGATGTATACTTCCTGGAAGCCCGCCACTTGGCCACTTGATGGCACTCTTAAATGTTTAGTTGGTTGCAAATGCTGTCGAGTATGCCAGTTTAGAACGGGTTAGAGGAAAAAGAGCCTCAGGTATTAAATAGTGAAACACTATCTGCAGCTTAAGCTGGCCAAAACAAGGCAGAAACAAGGCAGACAGGAGCAAGAGTTCAGCTGGTTGTGCTGACTGCTGCCAGATGTGTAATGGTAGGATTAGCACTTGTTCAGCTTCCCAGCTCCAGAGTGCTCTGCAGAGACGAGTGCTTCATCCTGGGTGTTGGAGCTGGGAAGTGTCCTCCACTCCGTAGTTTCTGAGGAGCTGTGGGAGTGAGTTATGCAAAATTGTTAGTCTGTGTAGCTGAGGGTCAAAACAGAAATGCATTCCTGGAAACAACAGGAGGGTTGCTTTTGACATTATTGATATACTTTTATAGCCCACATCAGTCACCCTTTTCCTCCCTCATCTGTGATGTGTATGCTTAGAAGTGCTGTGAGAAGCATGGAGAAGAAAGGACTAAGACCACAGTAGCTGGTTTTGGCAAAGCAGGCTCTGGAATACAAACCTCCCTATTGTAAGTCTTGTACCTTTATCATACAAGATCAAGATACGTTCTCTCTCTCCATTTTATTTGAGTATCTTCAGTGTGTATGTTAGCATTCATAACATGCAGACAGTTGCACAATTACTATTTCCCTTGTAAAACCAAGCCCTTATGAATATCTTATTTAAAGAAGAAAATTTAAAAAAAGTTGAAGTGCCTGCTAGACCTATCATGCAAACCCCTCTCTGATCAGAATGAGAAAACTCTGTTTTTACCTACAGCATTCCAAACTCAGCCCAGTCACATATTCCTTCTCTTTTTGCAGTGCTCAGCTGGTCGCCTTTATGTGAACCAGGGGAGAGCTGAGCTGCAAGCCAGATTCTCCTGCTATTTTCAGGAAGGTGCTACATCTTTTCATTCCTTTCTCCCCTGTTCTTGTGTGCTTCTGAGCCTCTGCTGTCACATGCACTGACAAACAGCGTATTGTTCCAGGCATTTCCTAAATCTCTCATTTTTGTTGGCCCAGTTGACTGTGGTCTCTCTTGTATTACTTTGCCAGACTGTGTTTCAGAGTGAGATGCAAATATACCTGACAGCTCGTTTTCTTAAAGGCTGTTTTTATCTATCCATCTGTGCTTCTGAGGTGTCTGTCTTGCCTCTGACATGTGCGGAGCCCACAGCAATTATTAGGACTGCGACACGGCCTCAGGACATGCATAAATTACAGTTTGCCTTGTCACCTGTCAATTTCATCTTTTCTAAAATGTCCAAAAGACTTAGTAATTCCATTTTTTTCCCTCTCCTATCCAAACTGCAAGTTCCGTGCTTCCTAAACAGAGCTCCAGCTAATAACATTAACTTGGTACAGAGTACCAGGAATTAGTCCAGCAGGTGGTGAAAGGTGTCAAGCAGAATGTTAAATTTGACATTCAAACATCTGAATCAGCATAAACCAAAATGATCTACGATTTGCCTCCACTGTATTGATGGGCTTGCTCAGACCTTGCAGATGTTGCAGTGTCAACACTGCTAACTGGAGGGTATATATTTCCCTGGGGTGGGAAGTGCCCGTGCTCACTGAGTTCAGCCCAGCACAGGTGGTCTCAACAGGGAGGTTCAACTTCCACTGACAAATGTCAGAAAATAAATGCCGGTGGAGTTATCATCTGAGACTATCTCAGAGGGGGTGCTGTTGGGATCCGTGGTGGCCCTGGAGCTAGGCATTGTTTTCATTGGTCCTCTGGATGGAAATATAAACTCACAGCAGATGAAATGTGTGACTGATGAAAAGGCAGGTGGGGTTGTAAATCATGCTGGGAACAGGGCTGTCGTACAGAGTGATTAATCTTGTGGTAAGATGGAATTATTCAAACCAAATGCATTTTAATGCATCCAAATATAACATTATACCTCTCTAAACAAGGAGGAGTGCTGTGTTTTAAAAGGCAGCGACTCTAAAAAAAAGAAAAAAAAGGCTTTTATGGACAAGCAATAAATTTGAGTTCCCAGTGTGATATCTTGCCAAGGAGGGTGAACATGATCCTGGAGTGCAAACAGGGAGTCCTGAGTGGCAGCAGATATGATTTAAGCATTAATGAGACTGATATTGGAATATTATGTTTGGTTCTGGAGCTAATATTTTTCAAAGCATGCAGAAAAACTGCAGATAGTTCAGTAAAGAGCCCCATATTGATTCGAGAGTTGGAGGAGATGCCCTAAAGGTGGAGGGAGGACAATAAATGGTTGAAATTTGGACTGCAAGTGAATTTTGTCTGGCCCTAGCACAAGTCCTAGCCATGTGATGTCCTCCACATACCTGTGGAAACTTTCTTAATATTCTACTCTTCTCCATGTGTGTTGAGAAGCGGCTTTCTCTTTGCAGCTGTGAAGGCAGTGCCTTTGACTGGTGTGGCTGGCAAAGCTTGTGATGACTCCCAGATTTTTGCTGAGCAGGCCTCTCTATGCAGTGCTGGTGAAAATAAATGGGATTTTTGCATTCAGACTGTGAAGGTTTTCAAAAGCATGTTGAAGGGTGACTAGTGTTCTGTTTTAAAGTATCTTAATGAAGAAGAAGCACCAGATAGAAAAGAAGTCCTTCATCCAGTTGAGATAGGCATAGGAAGAATTAACAGCGGGAAGCCGGATAAGTCATATAAGGAATTAGGTGCAGCTTTTTAATCACTCAAAGCTATTAAGCATTGAAACAAACTGCAAAGTGAAACAGTGGCTTCTCTGTCTTTTGAGATCTTCAAATGAAGTATGTATATACTAGCCAAAACCAAGTTACCAGACTCAAAACAGGATATACCAGTAACATTTGTGAGCTGTAAAATAGAGGAGGCCAGGCTTTCTGGCCTTGAGCTGTGAGGTAATGAATTCTCAAAACATTTTCTTTTCTGGGAAGTGACTGTTTTGAAAGTTCAGTGTTAGTCTTTTCCCTGCCCACAGCAGGGTTCACGGCCAGATCCACAGTGATCAGGGCTTGTATCAACACAGCAGTATACTGGAGTACTTCTGGGCATTTTAGGGAATAGGAATAGAATGGGCATCATTGATCCCAGTTTAAATTTCTCAGGGTTCCTGGGATGAGGCCTCCTTGAGCAGAATCCTGTGAAGTCCCAGTTCTGCTCCCTGTTATTCTAGCTTGCTCTAGTGTCTTTTGCAGTCCCCTCCACTGCCCTTTCTCATTCCCTTGGCTGTGAAAATGAGTGCTCCAGATACAGGCTTAAAGCACTCTGAAGTGCTATAAAACTTCCAGTTATTATTGTTACTCCCCAAGAGCCTTTGAAAACACATTCAGCACATGCCCAAACTCCCTGAGCTCCTTCAAAAGATTTGTTCTTTCCTCATTTTTCTGAACTATTGGCATACAGTTAAGCTTGAAGTGCCAGCTGTTTCCTTTCTTACAGTACATCCATTCTGTGACCGCAGCAAAGCGTGGAGTTGGCAGAGCTTTTTAAATAAGCCAGGAGAGAGTCTTGCTGAAGCAGCGCAAGCTCACCCAGCATGTTTCACAGCAGGTTAGATTAGCCTGTGCTCAGTGCCATGCTGCACAGGTTTTGCTCACTGATAGAGAAAAAAATGTATTGAGAATTCATTAATTTGTGACTTGCTCAGTCATCTGTCTATGCCATGCAGGCTGTAGCACAGGCAAGTTCTTAGGCTGTGCTCAGGGTTTTGTAGACCTGGATAATAATAATAATTTGCTTGGAAAAATTTGCTGGCCTGCAGATAACCGTTTTTGTCCTCTACACTTTAAATATCTGAAAGGCAAGTAAACAGCTGAGCCATTTCTTTGAGTACCAACATTTTTGTCTTTGAAACTGATCTCTTCTCCCCAGAGGAGATCACCTGAGTGTAAAGCACAGCCAGCCCCTTCCCTTGGCTTCTCGGAAACCAAAACCTGAAGGATAGAGCCCCAGCCAGCAAGCTCATCAAAGCATGGGCATATGTAGGAAAGGAGAGTAGATGTGCTTGTGCAGCTGTGATGCTCAGAAACAAGCAGCTGTTCACAACCGTGCTTCTCAATCTTGCTTCTTATTTTAGATGGGCTCTTTGAGGAGAAAGGACAGATTTTAAGCAGCAGTGGTTCCTTTTAGCATGGTGATTTCTTGGTCCAAGACATATCAGCGAGACAGCTGGCAGACTTGATTTATATAAAGCTATGTATCACAGGATCTAAGATGTAAGGCTGCAGTGGTGTGGGTTTTAAATCCTCCAAAGAGAAGGTAATTTGCCAGTTTATCACACAAGAAACTGTAGCACTGGCTTCTTGTGTAGTAAAAATATCTACTTTGACTCTTGACCATAGAGGGTGCTCACGTTGAGATTTACTACCTGAATGAAGAATTTACCCCAAGCATTGTGGTTTCTAACTTGAGGATACTGTTGCGTTGAGCACAGCCATTCAGCCACTAAGCATTTTGGAGGAAATGGAGGAAAAACATGTGTGTCTCATGGGGGTTTTGGTGAACTAAAAGCAAAAGATACAAATAAGAAAATTTTGTGTCCGGCAAACAAAATATTTTGCTCTGGTATTGAACATGTGCTGATTCTTTTAAATTCAGCAAAGGAAAAATATAAATGAAAAATTTATTAAAACAGACACTTAGCAAGCATCAGGATGAAAGATTTAGATGCTTTTCAGATTTTTGTTTTGCATGAACTATTTGGGGATACCACAGTGGTATCCTGAAGTACTTTGCTACTAATAAATCAGTATTTTTTGAAAAGGGTTTGGGTTGAATCTGTCAAGCTGTAAATACAAATGCAGATGAATATTTTAGACAGCAGTAACAGTTGGTTACAAACCTATTTCTGATCACATGTGATGCTTACAGGCTCAGTTCTCCAGGTTGAGACCAGTAATCATGCTATCTGCATCTTTCATTAGCAAAACTTTGCTTCCCACTTACACTTGTTACGTGTCAGGGTCTGAAATGTAACCTCCACTGAGGTGAACACTGAGGATCCTCATGACATGCAACTCTTCCTCATTACATAAGAGTCTGCTCACTCTTGTCTTCTTGCTGGGCTGCCTTGTGTCCTCCTGTAAAGCAGAAGAACAACTCCTGCTGGCACTGATTGTCAGAATAGCTGTCTGATATCTCTGGTATCTCCAGCCCTTGTATCTCAGAAAAAGAGCCAGTTTGCACATTGTGGGTCTGCATGGGGCAGATATACTCTCTGCTTTTCCAGTGCATGCTGGTGCATCCACGTGGTGCAGAGCAGCTGTCTCAGATCTGAAGCTGCTGCTTTCACCCGCAGCAGTGGTGTAGCCCTTGTCAGCAATTCGGTCTGCACCCTCTGCTTTGCTGTGTGCTCTGTGGTCCTCTAACATTGTTTCAGGGAGCTACCTGCATCCTGAGAGACTGACTACACAGGACTTCGGGCACACTGCAGTGCTCTGCTAGTTTTTACTGAAAAACACAAACCTTTCTCTTGAAAAGACCATGCTTAAAGCTGGGTAGGTGCTGTCCCTGCCATTCTGGAACACTGAATATCACTAATGAAATAAGACCTTTCTTTTCCTTTGTTAAAGAACATGTTGGTATGTCGCAGTTGAGTACTCTGGGTGAGAATTCACCCTTCATTGAAATGGATTTATATGCCTACTCTCAGAAGGTTATTGTTTTACTGGGATTTATGTGCCATGCTTCAGTGTTAATTGTGGATTATTCTCATCACTTTGCCTTTCACCAGAAATAGGCTGTACTTTAGCAATCACATTATCCAGACTTACGCGCAGTATTCACACATCTGTGAATTAACCCACATCCGTGATATTTTGTAACATAAAGGAGACAATGCGTAGGATTCAGCTCTTGGATTAAGATGGGTTTAACAGTCAGTAGAGGGCTGGCCATTACAGTCGGTGGAGCCCAGAGAGTAAATCAGCAGACCTAATATAGGGATCTTCTTTAAAGTGAGTTTTCTACACTCGCTGAACTGGATTGATTGATTTCTACTGATAGTAGCAGGAGTTTAGACTCTGAGTGCACAGCCAGCCAGCCACGCGTAGACATGCATTTGGGTGTCTTAATCTGCAAACTGAACCCTGTGTTTCATTCTGCCAGAGCTTCTTCCCAAGACCTTGCTTTTCCCCTGCCAGGCTAACCTCCAGGTGGACTTGCTGAAGCTGCTGAGTTATTTTACCCCATAAAGGCCTGCTCCATCATGTCTAATTGAGGAGTGTGGCTGGTCTATGATACTGCCAGTTCAGCAGAGAGAGAAGCACCTCCAAAACCCAGTTCAGATCTTTGGTGGCTGAATTCACCCTCTGAAGGGGTGTCTCCTCTGCTCTCTGTGCAGGGACAATGGGGGACAGCTGTCTGAGGCCTCTCAGCACAGTGCCAATAGGTGGAAAATGAATGTGCACCACAGACTGTTTGGAAATACACCTGGCTGGTCAGCACACTCTAAGAGAAATAAGAGCGTGAAACAGGTTGAATTCAAAGGCTGTCTAACCGATTTGACTTCATAGTCCATTCAGCTGTCAGTTGCTCCTGGTAGGTCATTTCCACAGCCTTCCCAAGTGTTTTTGCTTCTGAGGAGAGAAGGGATTCATCCTTATCCCGGCTGGACCTCAACTTAATGCCAGTTCAATGACATTACTTGGCTAAGAACAAAGACTATTCTGTGAATTCAAAGGACAGAGCAAATCTCTGATGGAGAAAGAAAGTTCAATTCCTTTTCAGCTAGAATTCTAGGACTAAGCTTCCCTCTCTTCCAAAAAAATATGTTAAAAATATTATTTGGGTTCAGATATGTTTAAAGTAATGCCAGTGTTGGAATCTCACCTTTCTGCAAAATAAGGAAGCCATTTCCCCTGCCTGGCCCAAATGTACAGAGAGACTTGTGAAAATAGAATATTTCCACAATCCAAATACAAAGCAGCAGTAGTATTTTTGTTGATGTGTGAGTTTCATTACTGGTTCTTTGAATGATCCCTATGTGGCCCTGATAAATTTGAGGTAAGCAATGTCTGTACCTGCATGCTGATTTGGGATCAGCTTGCTGCCAAGGAGAGTTTTCTGAAGTTAGTGTTATCAATGGGGTACACATTTACCAAGTCCTTATCCTACAGGCTGGTCAAAAAATTAAGAAAGATAGCAAGCACTTTTAAAAGGAGATGACTGTTCTGGAAATAGGACATATAGTGGGTACTTGAAGCACAGAAAGCAGTAAATTCCACCCCCCCC
>NW_010972612.1:1175537-1259521 GCF_000737465.1 Haliaeetus leucocephalus | reverse complement strand
CCATCACCCCCCCCCCCATACTGCCCGAGGGCATTTGACAGTAAGAAAAAGTGCTTGGAGAGATGGCTAGGATACTCTCAGAGAGAGCATTGTTTTCATAGATTAGGAAAGTTCCTTCTGTGCTTCTGGAGAGCTTATCTACATCAACAGCTTTTCTTCCCCTCTAAAAGAATTTGGAAATTGTTTTTTACATGAGAAAAAACCCTAAGAATTGCAGAGACAGTCAGGACATGATTAAAAAAAACACGAAAGAAAGATGGTCCTATTGAGAATAGGGAGAGCTAATTTCAGGCAGTGCAAAGGAAAGGTGAAAGTAAAGAGAAAAGGAAATGGAAAGTCTTTGCAAAAAAAGTGCTTCTGTGCCAAGCAAGGAGGAGACATTGGGGATAAGCAGAAAATAAAGCTGTAATGACTTGTACATTGTACAGTTATGTGTAATGGCAGTGGATAAGATGCTTTACAGACAATTCAATGAAATGTTTTTCTTTGAAGAAGCAGTGGAGGTAGTAATAACAAATATTGCCAATACAGAAATTGAAATGCCACTATCCTTGGTTCAGCCTGCATGTCTGCAATGTTAGTGAAATCCTAGTCCAAAGAAAGAAGTGTCCACAAAATTCCTTTTCCCTCCGCACTTTTTCTCCAAGGCTTCTCAAGTCTGTCTCCTAGAAAAAACTGCCAAAACAGTAATTTTTCTGCATAAGCATATTGTCCCAATGTCCTGGGGATCTCATATCAATGGATGAAAGGACATTCAGATGTAGGCACACCAACATGACCATTTGGTCCTGTGACTGATGTCCTTCCCACATGACATTGAATTCAGGCAGGTTTTAGGCATAGGCGATACTGTCAGACTGTATGTCTTAATAGTAGAGAATCTTGGAAATGGATTTAACAGCAAAGCTCCTCCTTGTTTAGATGACTTCATGAAACAGGGCCAGGGCATGCTCCTGCTCTACACCATGAAGAACCCCTCCTTCCCAGAGTATGTCTTCAGCAGTGAGAGTGGTATCATGTGCCTGGACTTCCATTATGACCATCCCTACCTTGTGGCAGTGGGCTTCTATGACGGCAACGTGGCCATCTACAACCTGAAGAAGGCAACCTCTCAGCCAAGTTACAAGAGTAGTGCTAAGTCAGGAAAGCACACGGAGCCAGTGTGGCAGGTAAGGGTGCTTTTCCTTTCCTCTGACTGGGCTTTTAATTGGGCTGAGTTTGGGCACAGCAGAAAAACTGCTGTGTGGGGAAAGGTGTTGGTTTAATACATGCCTTAGTGATTGGTTATTAAGTTGTATTTCAAGCTAATTTTGAAATATGCAGAAAGGCAAAGCAATTGTAAGAATCCTTGGTCCTCAACAGAAACTAAACATGTGAGCCAAAGCTTGCTATAAAAAATTATTTCTCCTTAGTTTTCATTATTATGAATGACTTCTGTTTGGGGAGGAACTGATCTCTGTATATACCAGCATGCAGTGCTATTTATGTTTGAAATACAAGATCACAGGGCAGCAAGTGATGAGCAGTGTGTAAAAAGCATATATCAGCCCTAAAGGAGAGCTCTGTTGGGCACACTAAACCCAGGGGCAGCTGCCTGTGGAATTGACTGCCACCTGGATTCAAGACATACTACCTTGTAGTTGACCTTCAAGTATTCTAGTGAATTTAGAATTCTGATGTGCAAGTAATGCTCCTAAAGTAACGCCACTCTGGCATCTGTCACAGAGAGTCACCAGATGGATGATATTGTGAAGGACTGGGGTGAATATGTTGCTACATCCAGCTAACTTCAGAATTTTGTCTACAGTGTAACCTGAGTTAAGATTGGAGCACTGGAAGATATATGCCATTCTGATCTCATTTATAGAGTAAAAGTGTGGCAGCATGTATTTCAACATGGTCTGTATGAGCCTGTAGAGGTTCAGGGTGTGTATTTGGTTTGCTAGCCTGGCCTACAGATGTTGCCACTGTTAACTATTGCTGTCACCACATTTGGGCTGCCTAATGCTGTAATACCTCTAGGCACACCGTCAATGTTCCTTGTACTTTAGCACATGCCATGCATGGATTGTCCCCCAGCCATGGCTCCTTGTTATTGCATCTTCCAATAAAAGTCCAAGAAATCAAGGGATCCTGGTGGGACTGCAGATGAATATGGAATATTCCAAGAGCAAGACTGGTGCTTGCTATAAACAGAGACGTTATGCAAATATAACATTTCAGAAAGACTTAAATTATATATTTGCTGCTTGTCTGTCCAAAGCTTTTCCTCTAGCAAATATTTTTAGCTCTTCTTAGAGGTTAACATGGTACCCCAGCTGTGGTTGTTATCATAATACAATGTGTCAGGCGCGCGCGCACACTCTCACACACACACACAGAGAACTCTAAGCTTCTCCTGTTGCCGTTTAGGCTTCCAGTAAAAAAGCCTGACAAAATAGTAAGTCCTGTGTGCAGCTTTTCATGGCCTTGCTGCAGCATGCTATGGGAGGTCAACAATTGTTACTGCACGCTGTGGATGCCAGAATCCCAGATCATTTGTGCCCCAGATGATACTGGGAAGGACAGAGTATGCTTAAGGGGTGTTATGAGTGGTCTCATCCCTACAGACCAGAAGCAGGTACATTAAGTGGTAGAAGCAATCTGTACAGGGTTTTTAGAGGTAGGTTTATGTGTACCACTTGACAGCAATGTGGCTTAGAGGTAAAAAAATCATTAGGCACTCTAGGAAGATAGCTCTGAAAAGGAGAGAAGCTACCTCATGGATATGGCTAGATGTAGGTATGAGTAGCCTCTAGATCCTGCTTGTTTGTTTTATTTCCAAAGGTTGAGTGCTGAGAATTATTATTCTTAGTTTTCTTCTGCAATGAAGTATTGATATTTTTAGTAAACTTTACAGGTTTTTACTTGCTACAAAACTAGTGAGCAAGGCTACTAATAAGGTGATTGCACAGCATTCAGAAAAGCTTGTACCTCTGTTGGAGAGATCTGAACTGTAGGCATTTGTCAATATCAGCCAAAAGGTATAGAAAAGTTTTTTTCTCCATTTGGTGGCAGGAAAAGTGACATGAAGGACTGTTAGGTTGAGACATTGGATTGTTATTTCTCATTCAGCATTAAATGATTCTAGAAAGTGATGCCTTGTTTTTCATATTTAGTTCAAAGATGCTCTATTCTCCCCCACCAACACCCCAACTAGTCTGAAGCCTGGTCTTTGTCTAGACCACCCTGTCTAGTCCTCACTTGTGTAGAGACTGCAAGTCCCTGACTTTGAAGACCAATTAGAAAAGTAACAAAGTTCTCCCGAACAATTAGGAGCCTTTTTTCTCTGGACTGCCTGGTTCCTTCCTTTTGAAACAATACAGCCCTTTCACAATGGAAGCAAAATGGGAAGTGAGTAAAGCAGGCTGACAACTCTTTTCTTGTGCCATTTCATCTTCGGTGATTTAATAATATCTCTGTAAGTTTGCATAAAACAAAGATGATGTAACATAGCCCATTATTAAAAGCAAAATAGAATAATGCAAATTTTCTAATTCTGTTACCTAAGAATGAGTTTGCCTGATACTGCTCCCCGTATTTTTAAAGAGCATAGCAATAGCTTCTTACAGATTTGGCAATTGTCTTCCATGTATTAAGTGCTACTGTATTGTAAATAATGGAAAATTCTGGGTTGTTTTAAATTACACATTTCTAATCCTTTACTAAATATTGATTAAAATCCAAAGCCAGAAAGGAATAAACACATACGTAGACATGTGAATGTATATGCATGCAGTGCAATGTGGCTAATACACCAGCAAAACCTTAGGTCTTACAGGAACATAGAACTAGAAATGGTCTCCCAGGTCAGTGAATTCAGGCCTCTGCCTTTGGCTGTGAACACCAGCTTAAGAGGAGTCAGCTCCTGGGAAACTGTGTCAAACCTGTCGTGTTCTGCCAGGCAAAAGCCTATGTGGTGTTAAGCTAAACCCCACTTTAATCAAAATAATGCTCCAAATAGCCAGCAAAATCCTCATACTCATATCACCTCTAGCACTGAGTATTCCTAGAAAGCAAGTGCTCGGACAGGGTATCTCTTTGAGCCAATGGCTCAATCCCAGAGCTTGGCTCTGGCTGGTGGTGGCCAAAGTGGGACAACTTGACTAGACTTTGGCACCCAGAGCCCACAAGAGCAGTCTCTTCTGGGTAGAACTGACACACTGCTGGGAACGGGATCTCAGCATAGAGCCTCTCCCTTTGCCAGCCTTTAAGCTTTGTTCTTACTTTCTCCATTCTTTTAAAAAAAATTTATGATAAAGTTTATTTACAGCTGAGAAGAGTGCTTTTTTTCTTACCTTTCATCACTGGGATATACTAAATATTTTAGGTTTGAAGCATTTGCAAGCTGGAGCAGTTCAGAAACAGGGATTGATAACTGAAACTATCATCTGCTCTGTCAATGTTTATTTCTGCTGTTCAATCTCCCTCCTAAAACACATCTTATTCAACAGATGTTTCCACTGTTGCTTCTAGTTCACTTTCACATCAAACCAAAAGGACGTTATTTCTGCTTGCTGCTGGGACTAGTACAGAGCCAATACTGTTGCAGAGGGATGGAAAAATTTTTTGTTTTTACTTGCTCACCATCAGAATTACTGACTAAATTCCCACTGCAGAGTGTTCACCCTAAGATCTGCAAAGGGAACATTTCTTTTGGCTATGCTTAGAGCAAATCTCAGCTGTGGCAGGCTTGGCCATATGCACAGCATGGTTTGGAATTGCTATGGAGAGATGACTGGTTAGAAAAGCAACTTGGTTCATTGTTAATTTACTGAAGCTGATCTGACCTCCCTGAGGAGCTGATACCATGGAGCTTCAGATGGCATCCTGAAAGAATTACTTTCTGCCTTATATTCGTGCATGGGAGGAGAAAGGGCTGGCCACTGCTTACTAATTCTTCATCAAATACCATTCAGGCTAAATGTGATGCTCGTGGTTAGGACAAAAAGGACAAGGCAGGATGGTAATAGTCTGCAAAATGCCAAAGGAAACTAGAGTGAGTGTCAGCCCGCAGAGTGGTTTCCAAGTAGAACTTGTGGAAGTCTCATCTCAAGTGTAAACCAGATAAAACAGACCTGAGACCTGCTCACTGGAGTTTGCCCTGTAATTGTGTGATGCCTTCTTCATCTCTACTTTCTATGTTCTAATCTAAGTCCTTAAATAAGTCTACACTGAATCTTAGCAATTTGTGAAGCTACCCCAGACTCAACTGCAGTCTTGTCCTAGAATCTGTTCAAATTCAGCATGACCTGCTTTTCTCCACTCTACTCAGTGCTGCTGGGCACAGCTCCACAAAAAAAAAGGCCTTTCCAGGAAACTGTATTCGCTGCACTTAGGAGAAGAAAAGCATTTTGTTCATAATCCACTGTCACACCAGCACATTGTTTTCTGATGACATGCAGCCTCCTAAATCTGTCATCTGCAGTCAGACAGATTTTGCAGCTTGCATTGCCTCTGAGATGTTACTGCTTCACATAATATTTTGTTCCTTTGGCTGCAGGCACACAAAGAGTTTGATGCAAAGGAAATAAAAGAAAACAAAAAGACAGAAGGTTGCTATCAAGGTCAGAAAAAAGATCAACTGTCTCAGAACAAGCTCAGTGCCCTTCCTGTTGCCTTCACTGCTAAGGAGCACAAAACAGGTGTTTGCTGGGGGTAGTTCAGTCAAAAAACCTCATTCAGTTCTGTGAGGATACAGTTAGGAGATAACTCTAGAGGAGAAATAGAAGTCTGGAGAAGAAAGGAGAGCAACAGAGAGTGAAATCAAGGAGGCTAGACCCAAGATAGGGTTGAGGAGCATCAGGATGCGAGCTGGCAAGTGGGAGAATGTAGCTTGAAGGGACAACAGAGCAGAAACTTGATGGTGAGAATCACTTAGCACAAAACCTCTAGAGTAATGCAGGCTGACTGCATCTCTCATACTAGGTCAGTGCAATGTCTGCACAGAGGACCTTCCTTGCCAGTCCCAGCTTTCTACTACTTTCTTCTTGCTACCAGCCCTGCCTTGCATACCTGGCCCAGGGCAAACAGGGCAAAAAGTCTAATTAACCTCTGATGTCCCAGGAGTAAAGGAGCCAACTGTATTCCCACCGGAGAGGTCACTTCAGTCGTTCAGCACATGCACAGAAATACAGAGGAGTGGGAAGAGCATCCATGGGCCGGCCAGGGTGCATCTGGGGTCCAGAGACCTCAATCTGTCAGAGGCTTCCTTGGTGGAGCAGTCCTCAGCTGCAGTCCTGCTCCCTGCACTGAACTCTGCGCCCAGTAACAGGCTGTTGCAGCAGCAGTTGTTCTGGTCTGTCAAGAACCTGACACTGCACCCCTTGCTGCAGCATTTTGTGGCTGACAAACATCTGTCATGCATTTGCTCCCTTGTCCTCTCCTGGAGGGGAGTGTGGGCAGCAAGGGCTGTGCTTGGAAAGGGTTGCCATATGCTTGCTGTAGAAAACGGGGTCAAGATCAGCAGCTTTCTGGTTGTCCTTAGTTGCTGGGAGAGCTCACTGTAGAGTCACAGCCTGGCTGGAGGAATTCCTGTCTCCCACAGAGTCAAGTTTCACTGTTTTTTGGAAAGGCTCTGCTGAGACACAGAAATCCATCTGGAAGCTTTGGGCTCATTTAGGCATGGTGGAGGTGGCGGAAAGTGCAAGACACTGCTGTGGCAGAAATGCTGGATAAAATCTTCTGCAGCATGTTTGTACCTTGTTCAAAACCTTTTGGACACTTCTTGAGCCGCTTTAGGGTTAGACAAGGTAAGTGTCCAAATGCTTCTTCCTAAGTATCTTTGACAATAATGAACAAAATCCCATGTCTTTTAACTTCAATGTTGTATTTTTTGAGATGGTATCAGACTGTACCTTCTGGAGATTCAGTTTCTGTAGCTGGTTATTTTTAAATTGTGCCCTGGGTATGGATTCTTGTGGGTTAGTAATTCTGTTGCAAAGCATCCCTTGCAGATCATGTGACATTTGTCTGAAAAGGAGCTGCTTCTGCTTTGATGCTGCTTTTCCCTCTGTACTTTATACAGATGCTGAACTTACTTTCTGCCTTCTGTTCTCACTGCTGCTTGTTAAATAGATTCTCCTCTAACGCTGTATTGTTATTCTCCATCCTTTTCCTTTTACCTAAGATTCAAACCATCTTACTGTGAGTTTTCAGGTTGTTTATTTCTTTTCTGGTGTCTGCAAGAAAAGTATAATTAATTTTATTTGCCGATTAGTTGTACTGGTGCTAGTTTATGGAGAAAACTTCACTTATAAAATTTAAGAGTCCCTGAAGGCCTTGGGATGTTGGAAAATGTTAGCCTGAAGTTTAAAAGGGCAGAGAAGTTGTAATGCATTTTGGATCTTTGAATCCTGTTCTGCTGCTTTATAGCAGTCACAAAAGTTAACTAAGTATATAACAGGAATCGGGAAACTACATTGGATCTTAGTGGAAAAAATGTATTTCTTTGCTGGCCTATGAAATGTTGAATGCTGATTGCTGGATCTTCAAAATAGGTGTAGAAAGCGCATGGACTGGATGGGTCTTAATGGCGCTGTTGGAGCCTGTGAAACAACAGAGTGCTTCTCTGAAGAGATGAAATAGAGATAAGAAAGCAATAAGGGCAGAGCTAGAGGCAAGCTGGGCAGGGACGGTGCAAGCAGGGTCGCACAGATATATAGCAAATTGTGGGGATCCGGGGCTTGCCACGGCTCCAACCCTTTTCCCACCCCTCGTGCCATGGTGAGCTGCCACAACTTGGTGCAGTATCCGGGACCCTCAGCACCTGGCAGGCCTTGGAGCCGTCTCTCCCCATCCGTGCTGCAAGCCAGTTCAATCCTGTGATGATGGGAAACTTCTGTCAGGCACATTACAGATGCTGTCTCTCATTTAGCAGCATCAGACAGCTTGGGGATTTCGATGCAAGCCTGCCTGCCCTGTGTGTCTGCTTCCCCTGCACACAGAGCAGGGAACTTCATATTTTGTCTGTAAATTGGAAATCTTGCTTGATGAGCACAGTCAGAATTGAAACCAAGAGCTGTGAATTGCAATTGGTTAAATACCCCTGAGCTTTGCTGGCCTCTGGCACCCGTCGCCCAGCTGCATGCTGTGTATGACATGGGAATACGGCCACTGCAGGGACAAACAGGTGAGAATCTAATGTCTGGTTCCTCGCTCCTTGGCTGTTAACATACCAGCCTAATAAATACAGTGGGAAGTGCTGTGAGCAGAATAAACAAGCAGATTCCTGGTGAAATGCTGTACAAAGCAGAGCATCCGAATCCCAGCAGGAAAAAAACAAACCGAAAGCAGGGCCAGCCTTATCCAGTGCTATTTATAACTGAGCTCTGCTTTCTCCAGATAAATCTGAGTCTCTGAAGCATGAGTGATGCACAAGCCCCAGGCTGGTCCTTTGCCCTGCATCAGTGGCACTCCCATGGCTGCGCTCTCTGCTCAGCTCGGTGCTGAGTCCCTCCCAGTATTGTCAAATGAGCTCTTTGGTAGGAGAGGTTTTGCTACCCTTTTTCTGTACCCCAGATTTGTGAGTGATGTGTGAACACACTGATGTGGAGGGCCTGATTCTTTGCTCCTGTCTGCTGATCTTGCACCCATGAGTTCACTGGTGCTCAAGAGATGGTGCCTGGGGCTGAGTCCCCGGAAGATGCCATCAGGGTGGAAGGCACTTGATCTAGCTGTGGGAGAGAAGTGATTTTCAGAAAAGGAGTGTTTATGGGGCTAAATATGACATGGGAGTTTATTTTATAGTGTGTCCTCATTGCTGGTGAATACATCTAACTGTTTTCCCTCAGCTATCAGGAAGCTTTCAAGGAATTTGGAGGAGAAAACCCCAGGAATGCTTGTAGTAAAGCTTGCAAGTAGCCATATGCTGTCAGAAAGAGAGAAGGCATTTATGATTTTTGATATGGGAATTTCTTGCTATTGCCTGTAACAGGAGCAGCCATCTTCCACTGGATAAGCCTAGTATTTGCTGGTACCCATGAGTAAAGCCATCAGCCAGCCTTATGCCCATGATGCAGGTGACTGACAGCCTGCAGTCAAGGGCTGCTCCAGGAGCACCCAGGCATGGCTGTGCCATGTCTTCTGTTCCAGGGTGTTTTGAGATGCTTTTGGTTATCATAGCAGTAGGCTGAAGAGTTCTTCCTCACGCATCCTGGCTTGGTGAGATATGGTCCTGCAGCTGGCTGCCTTGGATGTTGCCTAACTTCTTTGTAGATGAAGCAGCTGCCTTCATTTCAGTACCCACTGTTAGCAAGCCTGTCAGCCACCCTGACCCTCCTAACCGGCATGTTTATTATCATGAAAGCTGTGTTACACAAAAAGACAGTAGGTAGAGTCAGGAGACATCTGAGTAAATCCCTACTTCTGCTTCAGATAGGATGGCAGGGAGTACCTTAGGTCAGAGTTTCTCGTTAAAGATGTAAGAGAGATAAAGGAAGCCCAAACTGATTGGAAGGCATTGGGATCTTTGAACATTTTGACATTCATCAGCTGTCTAAACCATTTCCTCTCTAATGGAAACAGTACAGCCAAGTATTTAAATATTACTGGCTCACCTTTAGGAAGAGTTAGTCCTTGCAGACCTTATCCCTTTAATGGCTTCTCTCATGGGTGCAAATTTACTTCCTAAGCACATTGAGCTGGTCCATTCTGTCCTGTTGCATAATTTTACAGTAAAACATCAACAAATTTTTCTACAAAGGAGAGAACAGTACCGAGAACCCTCCTTTGCTTAGCAGCTCCCTTATCTGCAGATTACTGTCATAGCTGAAACATTTGCATTTAAAAGAAAAACCAGATTTTAAGATAGGAACATTTTTCAATAAATTTATTTTTAAGTTTTTATATTTATGCATAAATCAAAGTAATTTTTATTTATATCTCTCCATCAGCTTTTACTCATACTCAAAACACTTGTCTGCTATACAAAGCAGTTTCATCTATTGCAGTGAATGAAGCAGTCACAGTGTGTTTGAACATGACATGCAGTAAACTCGAGAGAGGTGAGACTGAATTTAAAATCAGACTGAACCTTCCTTTCTGGAACTGGGGAACTGTTTGTGAACCACAGAAATCAGAACTGGCAGAGGCCTTGAGAGTGTCCTCTTCTTCCCATCATGCCATTACATATGTTGTGTTACCATTCCTGAAGTGCTTTCTTCAAAATGAGATTGAGCAGTCTAGCTGTCTTCACCAGTACTGACAGACTGAGTCATTATCTAGTATGTCTTACATGGTTTATACCTCTTAATGCATTAGAAAAGGATTTCTGTAATTCCCCCACTCCTCCAGCAGTATCACGTTGCTGATTCCTGCACCAGCCTCTCATCCTTTTCTGCATTACTCTCACTTAGCCAGAAATTCCCTAATTTCTATATGTTTATATGCTTTCTTCCTGTCTGTGTCCCTCTGCACTTGTCTTTATCACATTTCACCTTACTGTTTTCAGACTATGTTTCCAGTTTGTCAGGATAACTTTGAGTCTGATCCTAACAGAGTGCTCTGTCTCTAAACTGTGTCATCTGCAAATATTCTGTGTATTTTGCAATCCACTATGTAAGTTACTAATGAAAATGTTGAATGGAACTAGACCCAGGACAGTCCCTTGTGGGAACCATCTGGAGATGTTCTCCCAAGTGGTCAGGAAATCAATGATTATAACTCTTGAAAATTAATTTTCAATCACACATCCACTTCATAGTAATTCCATCTAGACCTTCTTTTCTTAGCTTGCTTCTGAAAACACCACCAGGTGTATGCCAAAAGCCATACAGAATTAAAGGTAAATCACATCTACTCCTTCCCCCTAATCCTTTAGACCCATTACCCTGCCAAGGAAGGAAATGAATTTTGTTTGACAAGATCTTTCCTTGACAAGTCCATATATACTGTTCCTTATCTTCCTACCCTGTGCATACATGTGGATGACTTAATACTTTGTTCCAGCTCTTGAAGTTCAGCATTAGGCTGACTGATCCACAGTCCTTTAACCTATCCTTCAAGACAGGTTTTGGTTTGGGTTTCCTGGGAGCATTCTTGCCCTGTTCCTGTCCTCCAGGACCTCTCCTGTCTTCTAGTTTTCATACGTAATTGCTAATGATTCAGAGATTACTTCAGCTGCTCCCTTAAGCACACTAGGTTGAATTTCATCAGGCCTTGCAGAGTTGCATGTATCTGTCTTATCTCAGCATTCTGCCCTGTGCTCCTTACTGTTAATTTTGTTAGATGTCTAGTTACAATTTATCTTTTTATATGGCACTGAAGGAAGGAAGGCCTTAATACTTCTGCTTTACCTGTGGTTTGTTGTGGGACCTGCCTTTCTCTTTGTAAACAATAAATGGGTCTAAGAGGCAGAGGCTCAGATGAACCTTTCTGGGATATCTGATTTTGGCTTCACATAGGCACTGTCCTCCTGGCCCAGAAAGTCACTTTCTCCTCAGAAGAGGGCCTCCAACTTCTTCCCCATGCAGGTGTCTCAGGCAGTGGCAGAAAGGTGTTAGTGCCCCCCACCTCATGAGGGTTGCTTTTCTCTGTGAAGTTTCTGGATGTACAAAGACTCTTGAGTCTGACAGTGACCGCCCAGCTCTCCCTGTATGGCAGGCCTGATTCTTCCTCTCTGGGGTGGATGCTCCTCTTTAGTTGTGGCTGGATTAATCCATTCACTGTGCTTTTACTGGCACCATTTCTAGAGCTTAGGGATGTGGATGGGAACAGGGAGTAGGCTGTCACAGCAGGGCTTCTGAGAACAAAATCAAGGACTAATGTATTCTATGACAATGTTCACCAAAACTCCTTTTTTTTTTTTTTTGAGATCTTTGATTCCTGCTAGACGTTCCACAGCAGAAATGCTGTCTGCTTCCTATTGTAATAAAAAGGAATGGTAAAAAGTCCTGATACAAACCAGCAATCTCTTTGCTGAGCATGCACCACAGGGCAAGAGCCCTTCGTGCTGTACCCTGCCATCCTGGCTCCAAGACGGGCATGCTGTTCATCCCATAGTTCTGATCCCATAGCTCCTCCCTCCCTGCCTGCCCACATTTAGCTTCAGCAGAAAGTCCAGACCCACACATAGCCAGGACACACCCAAATCCTCTCCTGCCACAGTGGTATCATATGGCCAAAGTGCAATCAGGACTCAGGAGCTCCTTATCCCCCAAGTATAGACTTAGCCAAAGAGGCTGACTGGGCTGCTTTGACCTAAATCTTGGAGTAAGCAGTCTGCACTCAGTTGCCACAGCTCTTTAAAATCTTCATTATTGCCTTAAGTCAAAGTGAGTCATCTGGATTTAGCTCACTCTTTGCCTTTATCCCAACTAACCATAGTGAGGAATGAAGCTTTCTGTCTTCCTTCTTCCCACCTCCACATGGGACAACTTGTATGGCTGGCCAAGTTAGCACTGGGGGCTCCAGACACTGCCCTGCTCCTCACCTCTAAAACTTGCTCTGCCCATCCCTTGCGGCATAAAGACTGATGCTACATGTGAGTGAAGTAGGCTGTGCTTTCTAGGTGTCTGAGTGAATAATTTCAGGGGGTCTCTTGTGACTGATTGCAGGAGAGCAGCCTTGCTTTTTGCATGTACTCTTCCAGGTGCCTAGCCTTGGCTTCACTTCTGGTAGCTGGCTGAGGATCCTCAGCGAGGTGGCAAGGCCCACCACTTATGGTGCCAGGCTGGGGTGCATGATAAGCAGCAAATGAAGAATACCTGTCAATGTCCTTGATGGAGGGCATTTGGGACTTTGTTGTAGAAGCACTGCTTTGTCTCAGCAGCAAGGAGGGACAAACTATTTGCTCCAGCAAAACAGAAAGTCAGCAGACTCAGGATAAGCTGACTATCTTAGGAGACTTTCACCTCAGCAGATCCCTTGGGCAAACAGCAGAGGCAAGTGACACAGGGAGAGGAATAAACAAGAAAATGGCAATTTGTCGTTGACAGGAGGAGAATGTGAAAGATTTCTTCTCTGCTGGTAATGACTTGATGTTTCCGGATGCTGTTCTGCTGAAAGTCGCTGGCAGAAACCAACAAGAAACACATTTTGAGGTGACAGAGGGAAGAAATGAGAGCTTCTTCTTAGCTCGAATCAGAGACTGCTGTAGGGGAGTCCAGGAGAATATTCACATCAGAACACAGAGGAGATCAGCCTGGCTCCAGAAGATATAACCTATGGAACAATTTTTTGTATATCAGCACTTCAGCTATTCTATACAGGACAGCAGCAAAATGGATAAAGTATCCTCTACACAGACCAAAGGTGCCCACTGTTGGACTAACATGTCCAGGTTTACATGGGTACTCCTGGTTGGAGTTTGGTCTGTCTGCCTCTGCACATATCCACACTGTGTTCATCCCTCAGCTGGTGACCTGGGCCATTGTGCGATGGATGCAGCCAAACTGCATCCATGAGAGCTTGTGCCCTTGCGAAATCATAGCATGTGTTCAGCTCTTCTACCTTGAGAGAGCGCCAGAGCTCTGCTGGTGCTTTGCTTTGGCCCAGGCTTGTGCATAAAGATGCTGGGGAAATGTGGTTTCGACAGTGGGTTTGTGTCCATGCTTTGCTACCAGGGCAGGCACAGCTAGAGCAAGCTGAGGACTGATTCCCTTGCTGTGTGTAGAAGTCTTCAGCCAGTGCAAGTGTAAGGAGAAGTGTCCAAATCTTCCTGCTTACTCTATGTGCTCAAGATATGGGGAAAACAGGGTGTCTGGGAGAGCCCAGAGGGGCTGGGAAGCACTTACCCTCCTGTGATGCACAGCTGGGCTCCTGCAAGAGACTGTGGCTCCGTTCAGCTGCAGAGCCAGATGGGTGAACTCCCTGAGCTGCTGGGCTGGGCAGAATGGCAAGCTCTCTAAGAGGGGCCCATACTGCTGCATCTAGAGCTTGGCAGTGAATTACAAAGAAACTCCTGAAGCACAGAAACAAGGGCACGTGTCTAAAGCTGAGTATTAGAGAAAAGCACAAAGACAGATTAATACAGAGAAACAAGGTGCAAAATGAGCTGTGATTATCCTGGGTCATGAAAGGGAAGGGGAAAATATTTGAGAAGTATACTGGAAGTTAAAGGAGTGAAAAATATAGACTAGTTACTAAAGCAAGCTTTCAGCTAATACTGAGTAGTATGGAGAAGAATGAAATATTTGATGCTGTATTATTTCATCTTACAATAAGTGTCTGAGACTGGCTGCTTAGTATGATTAATGTAACAAGAGGATGAAAGCACAGGTCAGAATAAGGAAAGAGCATGTTAAAGAATATTTAGATGAGAAAGTTCTTGCTTATCAGCCAGATTGGCTTAAACATAGCCTGGAGTACTTAAAGAACTAGCCAGAGCAATTTCAGACCATTAACAAGCATTTTAGGGAGGTTTTGGGCTACCTCCATCCTGTATTTTAAGCAGAGGCTGGTGTTTATGTGCAAGCCCATTTACAGCTTCCGATGTGATTGAGTATGTTGACTCAGAGGCAGCGTTGGCGTGTGCTCTGGGGCATGGATGAATTTTTAAAGTGATCATGGAATCATAGAATGGTTTGGGTTGGAAGGGACCTTAAAGGTCATCTAGTTCCAAGCCCCCTGCATGGGCAGGGACACCTTCCACTAGACCGTGTTGCTCAAAGCCCCATCCAACCTGGCCTTGAACACTTCCAGGGATGGGGCATCCACAGCTTCTCTGGGCAACCTGTTCCAGTGCCTCACCACCCTCACAGTGCAGAACTTCTTCCTTACACCTAATCTAAACCTCTTTCAGTTTAAAGCCATTACCCCTTGTCCTATCACTACATGCCCTTGTAAAAAGTCCCTCTCCAGCTTTCTTGTAGGCCCCCTACAAGAAAGGATGAAGGGAAGCGTCACTCTGCTGTTGCCTATGAACTCACACACATTCACGTACCTGTGACATGGACAGACTGGAATATGATACATATAAAGCCTGCTGTCATCAATCCCAAAATACTTTTCAGTGATACTGTAGAGCCAATGTCTGGCAAAAGAGGTTTTTGCAGGTGCTTTCCTCAAAGGGACTGTCCTTGCATGCAGGAAGGACAGTGGCATGGACAGGGTATCAGAGCCCAGAAACCAGTGTTTGGATGATTCACCCAGGCTAGAGGCATCCTAAGCCAGCCAAAGGGTCTCACAAAGTGTGGATGATAGCACAGCAGTGCATCAGGCTGCACTCTGGCCTGTAGGACAAGCATGGCCATGAAAAGGAGGAAAGGTCTTGAATGGCTGGAAGAAGTGAAAACATATCTGGAGGAAAATGGTAGGATTAGACCCAGGGAATTACTGACCAGCCAGACCATTTTCAATGACTGGAAAAACACTGGAACAAATGGCAAAACTGTTGTAAATGTCTAGATAATAAGGTGATTCAGAGAAGCCGATGTGGATTTGTCCAGAATAAATTGTCAAGCCTGTATAATTTCTTTTCTTTCTTCTTTTTCTGAGAAATGGGCCTCATGAAGAAGGGGGGGCAGTCAAGGTTATCACCTCTATCCATCTTGACTTGACTAAAGCTTTTGATCCAGGCTCACACAGTGACATTCTTACAACCAAAATAGAGAAATATGAATTAGGTAAAATCACCATAAAGAGGCTGCACAGGTGGCTCAGGGACTGTGCTCAAAGAGCAGTTATACAGAGCTTGCTGTCAGGCTCTGAAGCTGCTACAAGTGAGACCCTCCAGCTGTCAGTCCTGGTCTTCTTGTGATCAATACTTTCATTAACAACTCCAATTACAGAATAGGGAAGCCCCCTTGGGAGGACAAGGCACTTTGCAGGACATGATTATGTTCAAAATGATCTTGATAAATTGGAAGAAAGTACCAAAATCAATGTGATGAAATTCAATAAAGATGAGAGCAGATACTATGTCTAGAAAGGGGAAATTAAATGCACAGATACAAACCAGGGGATGACTGGCTAGGCAGCAGGGTGCCAGAAGGGAAGAGTATAGCAGATCACCAGTGGTCAGCAATGGAATACTGTTACACAAAGACAAGTGTCATTCTGATTTATTAGCAGGAATATAAGATAAAGGACGTTGTAACTCCTGTCTGCTAGTGCCTAGGGGTGGCTCTGTACCATGTGTTTGCAGCTGCAGAGAAAGGCTGAAGGGGATGAACAGGAATGGTGAAAGCTTGCAGAGCAGGACCTGGAAGCAACAGTTGAAGTAATTGGTTTTGTTCGGTTGGGAAAAAAGAGAAAGGAGCCAAATAACAGCAACTTTTTCTTGCCCATTTGAAGACTCTTATAAAAAGAAGAATAAACCGTTGTTCTCTGTGTCCACTGGGGATATGGTAAGGAGTAATGGGTTTGACTTGTGGTAAAGGAAATTTCCTGTATGAGGCCAATTAAGCACTGATGTATCTACAGGGAGGTTGTTGAGTGCCTGTTCTTGGAGGCTTGTGAGAACAGCCTATGTGCATTGTCACCAATGGTGGGGGTGTGTCTGATCCTGCCTCAGAGCAGAATAGATACCGTTTTCGTGTCCCTCCAAACCCTGCATTGCTATGATGGTTTTGCTTAGGACTGTACTGACTGCCAGGTTGGCACTGGAAGGAGTTTGTCCCCAGGTCATATTGACAGGGACTTTCCTCAGCAGCTCCGAGGGGTTGTTTGCTTGCTGGAGTCATCTGAGCATCTTACTTGGCCAGTTCATGTAAGGGTGACCTGGGGATTTGATAATACCTTTCTCTTTCCTCTTCTCTGCCTGTGGCAGACTTTATTTGTCTTTCTGGGCATTGAATGACCAAAATCCTCTTATTTCACTTAGGGCAGCTGTCAGCAGGGCCATGGTATTCCAATGCTGGCAAAGGGCTCCCCTGAAGGATAATTAATCAAGAGGGAAGGAATTGCTCATCAGTCAATGTGCATGTGTTGCATGTGGCACCCCACAGCTGAGCTTTGGCAAACTGAGGACCAGCTGGAGGGATTTGTGTTTGCAGTAGCAGGTGTCACCTTACAAGAAAGGCAGGCAGATGCTGCCTGTGGCTGCTTGAAAAGCACTCAAGTCAGCCTCATGGCCAGGATGACTTTGACCAATTGTATTTTGTCAATGCAAGTGACTAACAACCTCCGTACCATGAAAACTGATCAAGCATTATTTCTTTTGTAGGAATGACATCAGAAACATGGGAGTTTTCAAATCTGGTTGGATAAATGGTCTAATCTCCTGCTGGACAGGAGCCATTACCAGCTGCCATAGACAAAGATGACAATATTCCTTTGCTAAGAATGAATGGATTATTGCCCTGCTAACCTGCTGTACATAGTAGTGAACATGCAGGTTTTAATCTTTACTTTCCTATGAACAAATAGGAGTTTGAATAGTCTCAACTTCTTTATAAATAAACAGGCTTTAAGAAATAAAAAGTGGTAGGCTCTTCTAACAGCAGTGAGTTTCACACACTAATTTTGCACTGCAAAAATAGTCAAGTTAAAGACTACACTGAAAAAATAGCAGTGGATCCTTGATTTTATTACAGGTCCCATCATGATCAGGCACAGCAAATGACTTGCTGCTCTGTGTTTACTTGTCTCCTTTCTGCTGTTTCTGCACACTTTCCTTTCTCATGTGGTTCTCTACTCTTACTGTATCATAACTGAAATTTTGCTGTAAATTGCAGCCAAAATCCTGGGTTGATTATCACATGCTTCAGGAAAGAATTAACTTCTTGCCACTATGCACACATTTGCCTCGTTCACTTGTCAAATGCCCCACCCAGCACAGCACAGATACTGCTAATAGCAAGAGGTTGTGCCATGTTCATGGGCCTCTGGGAGCTGAGAAAAGGCCAGTTCTGAGCAGATGCCCGATTTGATTGCAGTATCATGAAGGCTAATTACTCTAATAAGCATTTATGGGATTCATAGATCAGGAGGAAAAGATCACAAACACTATTAAGGTGTCAGAGGTGCTGAAGGAAAATTGAAAGTATTAAGTGCCAATTTCTGTTTTCTGAAATTCAGGCTAACGTCACTGAGAGCTGCTGACAGTCATCTGTGGGCAGATCCTGATGCCCTTGAGGGACTGTGTTCAAACTGTCTACAATATGTGCCTAGCTTCTGTACTATTGACTGCTTTGAATGTAGGAGCAAGGGTACCCCAAGCAAATCAGCCTACTTGCTTTTTGGGACTGATGACTCCACCTGTCTGTGTAACGCATGAAGAGAAGTGGTTGAGACACCTAACTGAGTACTGATAATAGAAAACTTGAATGGATTCCCATCAGAGAGAGGGTATTTGGAGTGGGCAAACCGTGGGGAAAAGCTCTTTGCTTGGGGAATGCTGAAAGGAATTGGCTTGGGAAAAAAAACCCATGAGCTCATGATAGTGCTTACGTTGTTGGTCACCTCCAGGCAAGGTTCCTGCAACACATTGTGTTAGCATAGACATGGGCTGGGTACTCAGCTGCAGCTGCCCTTGGACAGCTTGAGCAGAGCTTACTGATGAGCGCCTGGACATACACTCTGATTGGGGCAAGTTGGGACTCTCCCTTCAGAGAGGGTCTGGACCAGCTCTGATCCTAGTGTGTACACTGAGTAAGCAACACAGATGGTGGCTCTGGGCTTCAGGACGGCTCAGACCCATGCTACAGCAGTACAGGTGTGTGTCACCTGCATTTGTCTTCCACGTGCAGCTCAGGGCATTGCTGGTTCCAGGCTGCAGGTTTCAGATACTGGAGAGCCCCTTTTACTGCAGTGTAGTCTTGTCCCAGTAGAGGTTATCTGAGCCACTTGTCCTCCCAGGTTTAAATGGCAAAACCTTTGCACAGTGTTTTCATAGGAGATACTGTCTAGAGAAATACCTTCCCCTACCTCAAGCGAAGTCAGTTTGCCTTAGAGGTGGGCTGGGAAGTGTGACTGTTTTTCCCAAAAATTTGGGAAAATAGGCTGAAGAGGAAGAGCATGAGTTAGAGGAGACCTGTGTTGGAAATACAAATAAAAACATCTTATTGTCAGACAATTTTAGAGTAGCATTTTAAAAAGCTCTGATTTAAAACATGACCCTTTTTCTGTGCCCAGCATGAGACATGTTGGGTGTGTGTTTGTAACCAGTTCCCCTGAACTCTGCATTTCTCACTTTCAGTTAAAACTCCTCACTACACCAACCCTTTCATCTGAAGCAGCTGCTAGTGACCGTCATTGTCAGCAGTAGCTCATGATCCCAGGGAGATGTTCCTGGAATATACCCAGCACATTTTGTGCACGATAACCAGCCTTGGAAATCACTGTTCTCCATATGTGCCATTGAACCTGTCTTTTTATCATTAGCCATTTTATTCTGGGCCATATTGAATTACACCATTCCTTTAATGCCAGATAGCAGAAGTGGTTCCACTTGGAAACTTAAGATTTCACTTGTGCAAGAATGTTCAAAGGTATATGTCACTTCAGACTCTTCAGTTGCACCTTACGGACATGAAACTGGCATTTTGATGTATTCTCAGATGGATTCCTTTTACGTTTTATTTTTCCTTCCTCAGAATAGTGTGTTCTAGGTAGGAAACCTGTTCACTAGAGGATTAATTACACTTTGCTGAGTGTCTTGCTGAATTTTCATGCTCCACAGACCTTCACACTATAAACAATTTTACAAAACAGAATTAACACTGTTTTTCCCAGGGAAGTACCATCAGAATACCCAGTCTGTGTAATTAATGTATTGAGAATGCTGCTTGTTTTCTGGAATAGCTACCAGATAAATAGCTGGTCATAGATAGAGTATTTGGTAAGCTCTAGGGTAATCATGCCCATTTATCATGTTTATAGGATGATGTTTAAGGAAATGTGTCTGCTGAAGTGCTTGGACAGGAACAGATATACCTTTGAAAATCTCAGCAGAACCTCCTGATGTGCTTGTCCCCTTCCTGAACTGACAGATGCCCACAGGAGTGTGTGCTGACGGGCCCAGTGACAAGTCATCCTTTTCCCTTCAGTCTGATTGAATTCCCAGATCTGAAAATTGAGCGTTCTTAATGCTTTTGGTCTAACTGAAATGTCTTTTCTAAACTGTAAGCCATTTATCTGAGTTCTAATCTCTCCTGCTGAGCTGTCACAGTCAAAAGGCAAATCTCCTTACCAGGCAGGCAGATGCTCTGAAGGTGTAGGGAGGATTTCAATTTTAATGGAGACATTTTCATCTCCCTGAAACAGAAGTGCCCCAAGGATCCATGTCACATGTTGCCTGCAAGGGCTTGTCTGCACCCCACATAGGGACAGAAAGCTAATTTGAGGTTGTCTGGCTGAAGGGTAGCCATATGGCACTGCACTTGGAGTAATTAGCCAAATGGGAAGGGGTTAGTTTGTGCAGGGTCAGTGATGTACTCAAGGTGTCATGGGGACCTTTCTGTGGCACTGCTGGTGTTGTCTGGAGATGTCTTAGGGATCTCTGGGACGGTGTTGTGCCATAGTGCAGAGTGCTGCATAGCCCAGACACCTCACAAGGCCCATCCTTGATGGCAATGCTTCTGTTGCTGCTGGGTCAGATGGCCATGGGAGCAGAGTCCCCAGATGTGGGGCTTTGCCCCCTCTCTGGAGCATCCCTGCAGGACAGTGAATGACGGGAGTGCTGGGGGCACTTCTGAAACTGCCTGTGGAGGTAAGGATGTTCATACATGCTATGCACCAGCAGGCCTCTGGGGTGGAAACAAGCTGCTCTTTAGGAAGGATTTCAGAAGACCCTGCTGAGGCCATGGGACTCTGTCCTGCTAATGCTGAGTGCCCTGTGCTGACTAGGACTGTCTTCTTGTTTTAAGGTCAAGTGGCAGAAGGATGACATGGACAACAATTTGAACTTCTTCTCCGTCTCCTCGGATGGGAGGATTGTTTCATGGACTTTAGCTAAGGTAAACAGTAGGTGGCAATTTCTTTTCCCAGCCAAATGATAACCAATAGCCTCCAAAGTCCAATGATGCATTAGTTTTATTTTTATTTATAAAGAGTCAGGTTTGAAAAGAAGTGGCAGCAAAAGATTGCAGGAGTCACAGCTAGGTCTGGGGCTCCATGTTAAACTCTGAAATGAGCAGAACCAGCCTGCTCCTTGCTCAAGACCTAACCTTCATCCTGCCTGCACTTGTAGCACCCCATGGGCCTGAGTATGAGAGATTATTTTTCTGCTTTGCAGCTGCAGGAATTCAAGACTGTTCCTTGCTCTGAAACTTTCCTTGTCCCAGGAGGGTCACCCAGAGACAGAGCAGAATAATCTGTTTTTCTTCCTCAGTTTCAAGACTCCCACCCCAAAAATGCTCCCCTACAGATTGCAATTCAGAACGGGAGAGGGATGATGCAAATTTCTCCACTTGTGGCCAAGGTAGCACAGAGTAAGCTCACATTTGCGGTGGGATGGCAACATGCAATCAGACAGGCAGAGGGTTTCCCCCTGCCATGGCATTGCCAGCTTACACCCAAGAGAAATACTGTTAACTCATTTGCATGCCCTGCCTTTGATCATCTTTTCTTTTGGAGTACATATGTTGATAGAAACTCAGCATTAATGTCCCTAAATGCCCCTTAGATTTATGTCTCTGAAGCTCAACATGTCTTTTTCTATTGGCTATTTGATTTTACATTTTGAAGATTTCAAAATCTTTTACTTAAAAAATAATTGAATTTCCCTAAATATGAGTTTGAAGCGGCTATCCCATTATTCCCCAGCAAGCAAAGAAATTTCTTTACATCCTTAGATGCTCATTTTTTCCACCTGTTATACCAAGCTATTCAAGGCTTGTCTGTTCTGAAAATTTTAGGCCTTGCTGCCATGGGCAGGGATTCATGTCTAATATTATATGTAAATGTTAGTCTCATGTACACTTCAGGAGTGGGAGCCTCTTCTAATGAACATGGTAGGTGCATGCAGATGACATTGATTATTAAGTTCTTTTTTATAAACTCCTCCAGGTTCACACATGCAGCTTTAGATACAAAAATCCCTCCTGCAAGTGTGTCCCAAGTCCTTCTCCCAAAGGAGATCTCAGAGCTCCCTAGACAGGGACAAGCTAATGTTGTCCTAGCACTCAGCTCCTGTTTTATCCCCTGTATAGAAATGGCCAAAAGATTTATGTTAAAGTGGGTAATACACCCCTACACCTAAACATACACAGTTGAGGTGACTTGGCAGGTTACACCCATCAGCTGAGCCCCAGTAACTGAGTGTGGACAGTGTGCTGCACTTAGGAGGCAAGAAACGCTGGGTTAAGCCTCTCACTTCAGAGAAATGCCAGAAATGGGACAACCTAAGAGTGCAGATGGACTCTGATGGCAACTCATCTGGTAGAGGGTCTTTTGCAACGTTTCTGTGATTCATCTGTGCTTAACTGTGTTCTCACATCATAAGCTATTTTTTTTTCTGTCCCTTGAGCATGTGGGTATACATACTTAAGCATTGTTGGTGCGAATTCTAAGACCTGCATCCACTTAGCATGATGTCATTTCTCCTTATTCCTTGCACTTCTGTTATAAACTTGGCCACATCCACGTGAAAAGTACTGTTTTGAGACTTTTTTGAGGTGAAGTTACCTCTGAAACTGCCAGAGCTGGTATGTACTTAGCAGGCAGGGGTGGAAAACAGCAAAGTTTTAGGTGCTGTCTGGTTTGGTTTTTTGAATGGAGATTCAACACAGAAAGCAAGAAACAGAATGAAAAGTGTGTTTTGTTACAATCTGTGGTTTTGTACCCAACAAGGAGAAATAGACAGTCTGCTTGAATTCCAGTTTTACAAAAGAGCTATCTCTGGGTTTTATTTAGAATAAAATTGAAGAGACTCAAGAGGTCGTCTATTCTGCAAATCCATAGTGCAAATAGGGAATAAATGAAAGAGAGCTTTGTTAATCTTTTTGATAGGACTATCCAGAAGTAAAGCTTCTTCAAACACTGATAGCTGTTTGACACTTCCAAAGCTGAGAGGAGAAAGTGAATAAATTCATTATTACTTCCAGCTGGATATTTGGGAAGCCACACTCAAAATTTGGATAGAAGAGTTGTCAAATGTTAGCTAGGGACAGTTTATCTGCCTTGACCATAGTGGTTGTCTCTGTTAGAAATGGGCACACTCGCTTTGGACAAACTTCATGAGCTGTGTGTTCTTAGGCTATCATCTTGCCTTTATTTTGGGTCATCATGAAGGTGTAGAATGGCAAGGAAGGATGCAGGACTTCTGCAGCTGGATGACACTACTCTCCCACCTTGGGTGCACATGTTGCCTATCAAAAAGGAGAGTTGCCAGAGCCGCGTCAAGGAATCAGTTGGGATGCAGCCTGGCACTGCTTCTCAGACTGATCCTCAGCAATCCCAGGTTTGATTAGCAGTCGTAGTTCACCCTTCCTACATGACCTAGAGCTAAATTACTGAACAGCTCTGGGCCTCCTTCATCACTTGAGGCTAATGACAACTAAAGGGAAACAGGCACCTGCAAGGTCTAATTCGCTAATCCTTACAATTGTTAGGCAGAAGCAACATATTATTGTTCAGTATTCCTGGAAGGCCAAACTGTCGACAGTCTGTTTACCCAGAGGAATATGCAAATGGCTCTGTAGACAAACAGCCCCAGGAACAGATGCATTTTCCAGGCTGTGAAGCTGGGTACACAATAAAAGCAGCACAACAGGGAAGTCTGCACAAGTAAGATCCTTCGTGAAGGCAAGAGGCTACAGAAGCTGTCCACAGAGGCCTTAGCCAGGTGGAGGTGCTGGGAGGCATCTTCAGAGAAAGGCTGCAGAAAGGTGTGTGCTTAGACAGGAGGTCCTGTGAGGTTTGCCTTTCTACCAGAACAGAGAGTAAGTGGGCTAGCACGTCTCTGGGCCTGCCCAGATGACACATCTGACTTCTGTTAGACACACCAGGTATATGGACATGATCAGCTGTGGGCAGCTCCAAAGCTCCTCTTCAGGCCAGACTCATGTGGCCACCAGCCATGATGTTGACAGGGCAGATGCTGTCTGGAGAGCAGGCATACCTGGGAACCTGAGCAGAGGCAAGTGCCTGCTCAGCATGTTCTGACTGCGCTCCCAGCAGCCCACCAGCACTCCCATTTGGATGGGCAGCAAGCAGCATGTGGAATATTCTCTGCTCCTGGATGCTCTGGGCACTGCTCTTGCCAATTCTTGCACAATACACCAGCATATACGGCCTCTTTCTTAGCATGACTCCTGCCTTTACCCACTGAATCTGACTTGACGTAACCCACATGCTGCAAGAAGAGTCACTAACAGAAGTTAGGACTCTGCAGGAGTCTGTCCTGCTTCTTGCTGCTCTCTCACAGAACAGTTACTGCCATCAACAGGCCAGGGCACATGGGTGTGCAGCAGTGCAAATTAGTGAGAAAGAAGTATGTTATTTTATGGGTTTTGACCTTTCTTGAACCTTCTGTAAATTTGTACCCCCAAAATAGGATAAAAATGTCTTACAGAATGCTGCCCCCTCCAAACTGCAGTACTGAACAGATGCTTACAAGGTTTTCTCCCACCTTCCCTAACATGCAATTCCCTGGGATTGTCTTTGCCAGGCAGAATCTCTTTTTCCACCTGAGTCCTGCTCTGGGTTTAGAGAAGCTCCAACTAAAGCTTGATTCACTGAGCTAAAAAGTTATGTTTTGTTCTTGCAGTGCTCCGGTGGGAAATCTGCAGATTCATGAAAACATCCAGTCCTCAGCCCACACTGCTTACTAATTTAATCTTTAGTTCTTTGTTCTTTTTATCAGCCCCAGGGTATTCTTATATTCACAACCAATTCCATTCTGCAGTGGTATTTTAATTCCCAAAGCTCATCTAAGAATGGATCTTTGCCCTCTCGTCGTTTCCTCATACTTACCCACATTGTGTCTATTTTCATCTGTCTTCTGTCTCCCACCTTGACTGTAAACTCTTTGGGACAGAGCCTTTTTGCCCTATGTTCACGCATCACCTACCACAGCAGTGTGATGGCCTGCAATGAGAGCTTTTTAGAGCTCTGCTAATAACAGCAACATTGGACACTTTTCCCTTGGGGGAGCTGCTTGCTAGATGTTGTTAATTGTATCTCAGAGTCCGTGAGGTTGTGACTATTGGGAACTGAGGCTGCTCTGGTGATTTTAGGAAGATGGTAAGAAGCAAAGACTGGCAAGGTGGTAAGTTACTATCCATTAGTGTGGGTTTTGTTAGCTCCATGGTAATATGTGACACCCATCTTAAACCAGGCAGGGTGATTTCACTTAACACAATTACTTAAGCTGATGGTGTCAACCTCCACTCAAAAACATTGACCCGAAACCCAAAGCTTTCCAGGTCAGGTGCATGTGTCTGTGTGATGTACCAGTGGGTCTCAGTTCCAGTGCACCAAAGCATCAGTTTCCTGGGGGTTTTATGTAAAACAGCACGTTAGCAAGTTGCCAACTGCAAGCTTGAAACATTAAGCAACTTTTGGACAGCTTTTTAAAATTCCTCCATAAAATTTGCCATTTCAAAGCACTGAATGTCTCTGTATTGTTGCTGTAAAGCCTGTTATTCATGTGGAATCTCCTCTGCCTACAGAATGAGCTGGTTCATACAGATGTCATCAAGCTGTCAGTAGAGGGAACAACGATGCAGGGGCCAGAGGGGCTGCAGCTGCAAACACTTGGTAGGAGCCCAAGTCCTTGCCATGCTGATTAATTACTGACACAAAGCCTCTAATCAGTCATTCTGTGGAATTAAATTAGGAGTGGAGTGTTGAGATAGAAAGGAGCTAAAGAAGGGTTACACCTTCTTGCTTTCATCATGTAGTAGGGCAAAGTCTGTCTGGAGCAATGGCCTCTAATTGAGTCACGTTTTGCTAGTTACATCTTGCCTTTACTTGCAGAAAAAGATTAACATTAATTCAAAAAATGTCCATTTTACTGGGATATCCCAATGTGGACAAGGCACAGGCATTTACGTGTATTTGTGAAAACTAAGTCAGTTTGGTCATACCAGACATTGATCTGGACTGGCCAAATCAAGATGAAAAACAACCATTGCCCTTTCTGAGTGCACAGCTCATCCAGCCAGTGGTGGGATGTGCCTCATTAGGTTTTGGCTCCCTAAAAGCACAGCATCTATTCTGAGCTACTATGTTAGGCTCCCTCCGTTCAAGCTGGAGACAGTGCAGTCCTTCTAGGCTGAATCCTCTCATCCTGACCATCCTGTGTTTGAGATAGGATGGGATGAGTCAACTGTGGTGGTCCTGGACTACACAGGGAGCCTTGAGGAATCTCCTAATCATCCTACTGCACCTGCTTTTGGCTGTGAAGCTGTGGCCTGGATTTGGAGAAGGGACTTGCTCTGCATTTGAGGATTGCTGTGTTTCTAGGCTGGTAGCTGCTGAACAATTTGTTTGTGAGAGGATTTGCATTGCCCCATAGGTTGCAAGAGACCAGCTAAAGCAGTACACTGCAGAACTCCCAGAGGCTTTGGGATTATTTATTTAGTGTTACTGGGAAATGGATTTTCAAAGTCTTGGCTTGAATATGTAACAATCTATTTCAGTGTTAAAAATGCAGACAGTATTACAGGGTTGAAACGACCTTAACAATTCCTTTGAGGACTACATTTTGTTAATGTTTAAGACAGCTGCCTTTGCAGAAAGTTCTCTGTAACTATGTGCTTCTGAGTCTTGTCTGCTTGTTCCTGTTTCTGATCTGATGATTGCTGTGAGTGTCCCTGCTGGTCAACAGCCCCAAGTAGCTCTGGCACTCAGCAGACATCCCATCTTCTGCTCAAGGACCCTGCTGAACTTTTCTCTCACTACCATGCCAATTGGCTTTCTTTGATGATGTTGCATCTGCCTCAGGAGCAGAAGCCACAAAATCTCAAAGAGTCACCTCCTGTTGTGGCTGACCCCTGTTCTAAACACAATTCACAGTGTTGCTCAATTCAGGGCTCTTGAAGTTAACAGGATCCTTCTGTGCCTGGTAGAATACTTCTTCCCAAATCACATCCTTTACTATTGGCTTTACTGAAGTGAACCTGCTAAATGGCTTCTGACCTAAGGATGAAAAGAGCACAGGGAGGTATGGTGTGCTGTTTCCTCTCCGGGCTCTTTTATGCATGGGAAACCATTTATATTTTTGTGCATACTAAACAAACAGAGAAGATCTGTTCTTCCCCAACAGGAGGCAGACCTGGTCCTCATGACTCTTACATTTGCACCAGGCATTTTAAATTCTTACCAAAGTGAATCCCAGGCCAATCTGTTCTTCAAGTTCCCTTCCAGATCTTCCAGTTCCTTTTTCCCTTTCTCTGTGTTGGCTTCTCAAATTGCGGGTCTTGGGGACCAGCACAGCTTGGAAAGTGTTTGCAGAAGGGGTGGCTCTAATTTCTTTTGGAGCTTCTGGCTAATAAATCACTTCTGAAAACACTGGCAGTGTGTGTGTACCATAGGCAGGGAGCATGGGCTGGCCAGATGAACCAATTGTCTGTCTGACAGACCTTTCTTCTGTTAACAGGCTGTGGGACATCGTTTGATTTTCACAAAAAGATAGACTATTTGTTTCTTGTTGGTACTGAAGAGGGAAAGATCTATAAGGTAAGAATGGTTTCTTTGTCCCTTGTTTTACATCCCCTGACCTGGGCTTGTCTTTCAGGTTCATCATCTTAACTGTTTGCTGAGGCAGTAACAAAGTACAACTTCAGAGCCTGGTCCTGCCCTCGGATCCCTGTGGTGAGCCTGAGACCAGCACAGAGCCACAGAGGGTCGCAGGGAGCTGTCTGCACAGACCCAATTAAGACCTTATTTTGCAGAAACGTTTTTCATGCAAACTGCATCCCAGAATGCTTTGCAGATTGCAGCTGTGCAAGTGAGGTGCTAACTATGATCAGAGCAGAAGTTAAAAGGCATTGATCCTCTGTCCTCATGGCTATGGGGAAATGGCAGGAAAAATCTCATCTCTTTGCCATTTCAGACCTGTTATCCCATGAGCAGTGAGGCTTATGAAGCCTTGTTTCCTATGGATTGGTGTCCCGCAGCCCTTCCTTTGCACAATTACATCCCAGATCCTTTCCCTAGTCCCACTTTCTCCTTGCCCTCGTATCTCCAGTTCCTCACTGTCTATTCTAATCCTTCCTTCCTCTGACAACCCCCATGCCGTCCCCAGCTCAGTGATCCCACTGCCATGCTATAACCCTTGATTCCTGCAGACAGTGCTGGCTACCTCCCCTTCAGTGCCCTCCTGCAGCCTGACGCCTTGGTTTCTAGCACCAGCTGAGAGCTGTCGGCCAGCCAGCTCCAGCCATGTGGTGAGGGCAGCAGCGAAGCTTGCTTGCCCTTCCCGGGGTGGCGGCACTGCCCAGATGTTTGCACTGTACGGCCATCCCTTTTTATAAAATGTATAAGACCTAATATTGCCAAGTCCCACGTGCAGCCAGCTTTGGCTGAAATTGCCAGTGAGGTCAAAAGTTGTTTGTGAGGACAGACAAGCAGATAGCAGGACACAGACATTGTGTTTTCTTAAGAAATCAAGCTAAAAATAGCAAGTTTTGAGCTCTGCTGTATTTAGCCTTGAAAATAAAGCCAGTAGCTGCTTACTCATATAGCTTTTGTTTGCACAGCATTCCTCTGAGCTGGCTTTGGGGCTTTGTTAATATCGTAGCCACAGCCCTTCAGGGGGGGAGGTGGGCCAACAGCTGGAGGCTGACGTGGAGAGCTGAACCATCCAGCCATCCCTAGAGGATGCTGTAAGCTCCTTCCCCACATCCTGCCTGCAAAATGGAAACAAAACAGAGAAAAAGATCCCAAAGTAAATCATATTCTGAAATCAGTATCAATCATTTAGGCAAGACAGACTTAACAAATTTGTATCCCTTCCAGAGGGATGGTGCCGATTGAAATCTCTTCCTCTGCCAGGCAGTATCTAGGGAGGATTTCTAAGTAGTGTTTACTTGCATTGGACAAGACAGGTATAGAAGGGAAATGGAAAAAGTGGGGGGGCTGGGCTGATGGGCGATGGGCAGTGATGTATGTGCAATGGCTTTTTGTTGATGCTTTCATGATACGAAGCATCTGTTCAGTCATGGGCAGATGTTCTGAGTTGGCTGGTCGCCCATGGGAGTTAGTACCCTGGGTATTGTACTCCAAATTGTTTGGGTACTGTTGTGTCTAGTCCTGATCAAAAGCCAGTAAGGAACCATGTTTTAACTTCCTCTATGCTCAGGTGAGTGACGGGTGTCAGTGTTAGGTGGGGGCCACCAGTAACTGTTCAGGAGAAATGTTCAGACTGGTGTCCTGGCTGATTTACATAGCAAAGGAAATCCTTTGTGGAGGAGGACTGAATAGGAACAGAATTTGGCAGCATTTGCATTAACAAAACTGTAGGTGTTCCTGCCTTGGATGATCTTCAGTGAAACTAGAACTACAATGGGGTTTTAACATTAGGAGTGATCCCAGCTATGAAGCCACACAGATGTTTTAACCACTTCTTGGGTGGACAGATGCAAAGAGATACTGTTATAGAGGATCTTCTCTTTTATTGGTGCTAAGGCTGATCTCAGGGTTACTGGTAAGCAACAAAACATTCCTGCATTGGTGAGCCTTAACGAAAAGTGAGACCACTCTCACATTGTGCAACAATGCCCTATAAAACTCAGGTGTTCCCACGGGCAGGAAGACGCAATCCTCCATCAGATTGTATGGGCTAACACAGGGAAGAGAAGTCTTGTGTCTAGCACAAGCAGGCCTCCATAGTGTCCACAAAACCAAAGGGAAGAGTGCTTGCACCCTTAGCATCCCCCGAGTTTGCTACAAGCAGTTTCAAAAGTTTTGAGATCAACTGCTGCTCCAGACATTTCTCAAGGACTACCATGCACCTTCGTCACACCCTTTATTGAAACATTGCACATCTGGACCCATTACTAGAACTTCCAGAGCCTTGCTCCGCTCAGATGCGGAGGACAGTGACAGTCCAGCAGCCATTTGAGCAGCTCTTGGGTCCTGTGGCTGCACTGAGCAGGAGTGAGCTGCTCGAGTCTCTGCTGCACTTGCCCTTCCCACTGTAAGTTGAGTGAGAGGGACAAGCTCTTTATATGCTGTATGGGTCAGGGATCAAACATCGGCTGCTCTCCGCATGGGCCGAATTTTAGATTATTTATTAAATAAATTGAAAAGTGAATTTCAGGGAGGCATTTTTTCAGAGAACAAGCATGCTCACAAATAGCATAATAATATGTTAATTCTTTAGCTGCGGAACGATTAAGAATTTTTAAAAATGGCTTAGTTAATAGTGTTTTTGAAGCCAAGAAATCATTATCTTTATTACACACAGACCTATCTATTGCCCTTTTATGTAGAGGACAAACTGTTTCTGCACTAATATGATTCTGTAATGCGAAACTGCCTCTTTGCATATCTTAATTGCTGTTTAGGAATTGTTCAGCTTTGGTATCAAAAAGTATGGCCTCTGAGATCATATTGAAACATTATAGTGGCTTCAACTCTTTCATCAGAATTACTTCTTAATAAACAGGGCTTCAACAGAAAAATTATGATAAGATTTGAACGTATTCATATGAGAGGGGTTTTTTTCAGTCTTACGCAGTTTGCTTGAGAGGGTAACAAATGAATATAATAAAACTCAATCCAAGACTTTTAGAAGGAAAAGGTGATTCTAATTTTAAACAAAACTCATTCTCACACTAAGCACCAGGACATTCGTATCTGTGTGGTCAGGTCAGGATTTCTTGTGGTTATACAGATGACAAAGGATGCTGGCTGTTGAGACCTTATCACATCTTTTGGATTTTCCTGAAATGATGATGACAAACTGGTTTCTGGACAGGCTCTGACTTCCAGTGACCCTTTAGGAATGGAGAGATCGTTTGCCTCAGTGTCTAGTCTTGCTTTGTCTAAGGCAATGTTGTTTTCCTTGGATATTTTATGACTTGAGTTCTGTTCCTCATCTTCTCGCCACCTTATCTTTGGGGCTTCTATTTGTTCTGTCTGGTTATCTTGTCACTTGACTGACTGCATTCATCAATTAACACAGATTCCTTCTTTTACCATTTCCTGTTGTTTCTTCCGATGCATTCACATGCCTCTGTTTCCATTTGTAAGCCTTTCTACAAATCTTAGCATTTCTGTTACAGGTCTCAAAAAGAAGGCACTGAGCAAAAACTAAGGAGACCCTCTGGTGTTGCTGGTAACAGCTGTCCACAAGAACACAGGACACATTTGTGTCAGTGGTTTCCGAAGAACAGTGGGTGTCCTGATCTGCCTGGGAGTTCCAGTGTTGGGCAGTACTCCTTCAGTTGCCAGATACAAACATCCTTTGAAAAAATATTGGGTTTTGGATTTCTATATTGCTTAGAGTCTCAATGTTTCTGTTAGTGACTAAAGAAACCCTCTACATTATAAGGACACTGATAACCATCCATTCACCATGGATGCGGAGGAGTTTTGTGTCAGGCTAACATCTAGCATAAACTGAAGTGCGGTTAATTAAGATTATTCATAAGGTTTGTCTCCTTGGAGTTCTCCTTTCCTCCCAGTATTCCTCCCCTATGTTTTGTAGCCCTATCACCAGTCATCTTCGTACTGATTTCCTGTATTGCCATAGACACATTCTTGCTTTCATGTCTTATCATAAAAATACTATTTACTATTCACACAGATCTACCACCATTTAAATTGGAGAACACTCTCGGCAAATTGGGGCAGTGCTCTAGAAGATCAGACAGGCTGCACAAATACCTGCTCCCTGAACCTACTCATCCTCTTCAAAGCTGTCTTGTCAGGAGTTAGGCATCACATTTCCCAGTGGTTTTGTTTTCATCCTGACATGTGTCTAATAACTGTAGGATTTTTAAAGTGAATAGTAGGGGAACACTTTGCCAGGAGTTCTAGTTAGGTCAAAAACTCTTTTGTTCATTAAAGTCATACTCCTTTCTGAGCTTTATGTCAGGTTTGTGGTGTTTCTTCAAAATGCATCTTGGTAAGAACATGATCCTGTCTCACACATCAGAGGCAATACCAAAGGTTGGGGTGATCATGGTGTGGGGCTGGTAGGCACTGCCAGAGCACAGTGTATGGCTTAAGGCTAAAGCAGGCACGCAGGGTTTGTTTCTCACAAGGGACACAGCTGGGCACCTGCCCTGCAGAATCCTTTTTGCTGATGATTTCATAGGAAAACTGCAGACCCCTTTCCTGTCAGGGCGCAGGCCTCAGCTCTGGGTCAGATTTGCAGACTGCAAAGCCAGTATTGGAGATCACATCCCAGAGCATGACGAGCCTCCTGTACCAGTGCCCAGAGAGCTGCACTGATCAAGGGCTCAGGCCCAACAAGGCTTTAAAAACAGAGCACCGATCATTTTGTTCTGTTGGATGAAGACAAATCTGGTTAGGATCTCACTCTTCAAAGTCCTCAGGTATTAGGGACCTTCAATCCACGTACTTGGAAGGACAGATGGATAAAGCAGCTTCTGTCTTGTGTTAATTACTTATGACCCATTCTGTCTGTTCCCAGCAAAGTGACTTTCAAAACAAACCAAGTACCAATTTTCCTGGTGGCTGAACATTTAGAATTATGGAGTAAAGTTATGAAACATGCCATTAAAGGAGATTTCAGTCCCATAATTACACACAGGGACAATAACTCAGAGACAGAGTATGCACCAAACTAACAAACTATTAGCAAACTATAGACACTGTCAGTAAATCTCGGTGGGACATAAGCCACTTTCTTGTTTCCATTTCCTACCACAGCAAGCCTCCCAGGGATGCAGGATCTGCTGCTGTGTGAATAGTTTAGCACCCTCAATCCAGTATCTGTGCCAGTGCACAAGGGCATCAGAAGAAAACAGGTCTGAGTACCTAGACAGTGAGTGTCATGTGTAACAAACAGTTAAGCATAATGATTAGTTAGAGCTTTGGTTTGCAAGAATTAAAAAGTCATGTAACACTTCAGCAATTCTGCTCCTCGGGCAGATGATGTGTTGCTGCATTCATTAGGGAGTAATGAAAGGCGCTGAAAAGTCCTTGTAGTGACAGTACCAAGGCAGACCAACAGAAAATCCTGAAACCAATCCCAATCTGCTGTGTAGATACAGCTTGTGTGTTGAGAACACAACCAAGATGAGGTCCTTGCTGCTAACGAAGGAAGCCTCCAGTCCTCTCAGAGAGTAAGAGGTTTGAGGAGGATAACCTCATTTTTCTGTGTACACAGAACTGACAGGATCTGGATCGAGTCCCGTATTCTACTCATGCAGACAAGCAGATTGTAATTTGTCCCCCCTTTCATGAGCTTACACACAAGTGACTTTTCCAAGGCTCCCAAATGTTTTCCAGCTCTTGCACACATCCTACATTTTGCCATTCATTAGCACCCATGGCTGTGATGCTGCTGGCCTGACCCTCGTGTGCATGTGCAGGGTTTGCCCAGTTTACAGGCTGGTGTTGGCTGGGGTACAGGGTGGCCCACCTGCCCGTTGGGGACATGCCTGAGTGCTGGCCAACCTCTTCTGGTTCTCACACACCTCTGGGATGTCACGAGTAGCACAAGAGAAAGAGCTGCAGAGCCGTGTGGTGGGGAAGGCTCTCAGAGCAGGCTGTCACAGGGTGATGGCAGGGAAGGGACTTTTGGCATGTTCCCAAAATCCTTAGAGCCAAAGGCTCTGATAGGTCATTCTAGTGCTGAGAGCACCATTACTGAAGGTTTTAATTGTGATATTTCAAATGCAAAAGCTGCTGTGTACTCCTGAGCAGCACAAGAACCATTTTCCCCTGCCTTTCCCGAGAGCCTTTTACAGGGGCACAGCAGGAGCCTGGGCTGGCAGGAAGGTGATGGAACTCCTGCAGTGGAGAATGGGCTCTGGGGCCTGGCTCTGGCTGTAAATTCAACCAGACAACTTCAATTCCTACCTCTGTGTTGCCTGCAGGTGGGGTGAAACAGCATGCGCTAAATTACATAGTTTCTATAGCACCTCTGGGTACCAGCCACCTCTTCCCAGTGAGCCCAGAAGAGCCTGGGAGGCCATACAAGTATTCAGAGGCATCTTTCTGCAGGAATGTGAGCTCCAGAAGAAGGTCTAGCTCTGATTACTGACTAGTTCTTTCCATTGCAGTGTTCAAAATGCTATTCAAGCCAGTGTCTGGATGTGTTTGAAGCCCATCACATGGCTGTGGACTCAGTCAGCTGGAATCCCTACCACTTGAAAGTCTTCATTTCCTGCAGCTCTGACTGGACAGTCAAGATCTGGGATCACACCGTCAAGTAGGTCCTGCTGGGTCCTGGCATGGGTGGGGAGGTCCAGCCTGACATGCCAGCTGCATATGTCGACACTGCTCATACCTCAGTCTCAGTTTCCCTCTTAGGTGTTGCTATTGCTAATTCCTCTTATTTCTGTTTTGGGAGCTGATGACTCAGATTTGTACTCACCAGGTATGAGGTACAAGATTTAGCTAGCATTGGCTGCCCCAGGAACTTGCCAAGCAGTGCAGCTCAGCACAGAGCCTGACTGCTTCGCTTCAGGCCTGGCTTTCTTCAGGCAGGAACTACTATGTCAGAGTTATTCTTCTGGAGCAATGCGATAGAGAAATGTAAGGGGCTGGCTGATGGCCTTGGGGGCCAGACACCCCCTAAGAGCCAGGGAGACAAAAAAAAATAAATTGGAACATTTAAAAATACATAATGAATTTCAGGGTTAGTGGTTGAGGAATGTCTGGTTTCAATCAGGAAATTGATTTTGTTGTAAATCAGTCAGAGTCAAATATTTCCTGTTGCCAATACTGCTCTAATATTCAATGTTGTTGTCAGGAGTCCAGAGAGGGAAAATCACTTTTTCCCGTATGATTTTTACCCAGAGAGAGTCCATCTTGCTGTGTGTGTTGGAGGGAAGCTTTCAAAATGCTTTGTCGTGGTTTAACCCCAGCCAGCAACTAAGCACCATGCAGCCGCTCACTCACTCCCCCCCATCCAGTGGGATGGGGGAGAAAATCAGGAAAAGAAGTAAAACTCCTGGGTTGAGATAAGAACGGTTTAATAGAACAGAAAAGAAGAAACTAATAATGATAATGATAACACTAATAAAATGACAACAGTAGTAATAAAAGGATTGGAATGTACAAATGATGCGCAGGGCAATTGCTCACCACCCGCCGACCGACACCCAGCCAGTCCCCGAGCGGCGATTCCCCGCCCCCCCTTCCCAGTTCCTAAACTAGATGGGACGTCCCATGGTACGGAATACACTGTTGGCCAGTTTGGGTCAGCTGCCCTGGCTGGGCATGAGACGCTGAAAAATCCTTGACTCTAGTCTAAACACTACTGAGCAACAACTGAAAACATCAGTGTTATCAACATTCTTCACATACTGAACTCAAAACAGAGCACTGTACCAGCTACTAGGAAGACAGTTAACTACATCCCAGCTGAAACCAGGACATGCTTTCAGAAAGAAAGAAACATTATACCTTTCTTCTCATTGCAGCAGGACCCATTTGGGTTGATGCTCAGCTTTGCTTTGCCTTTGGCTCAGACCCTGGCTGGTATCTGACATAGGGAAATACCCCATCTCCCACTTCTGCAGCTGGCCTTGAACAACATATGCTGGAGCATCAAAGTGTTTATAGCTCAGTGATTCACTTCCAGAGCAGCATGTGTTTAAATGAGTTCTTCTCCCCCCCCCCCTTTTTTTACAGGACTCCAATGTTTATTTATGATCTGAATTCTGCTGTAGGGGATGTTGCATGGTCCCCTTACTCCTCCACAGTCTTTGCTGCAGTCACCACTGATGGCAAGGTAAGAGGCTGGGAGCAACACTGCTCTGATTTGAGCTGAGAGAAAGTCAAGGGAGATTAGAGTTGAACATGGGGACAGGTCAGCCCAGTCCTGGCCAAGCATGTCAGGGAGCTGCAGATCCCCCACCAGCAGGAATCCACCACAGGTATGGGCTGACTTGGCTGCAGCTTGCCTGAGCTGCTTGCCTTAGGATGACAGGTTCATTTTTGTAGCTCAGGGCCCTAAAACTATTAATTCATTTTTGCTCAGTCTGATTACAGAGGATACAGAAGTCATAAAGCAACAGAGATAAGGAAACCTGAACAGCAGCATTTCTTACTCCTTCTCCCCCTAAGGTCTGCCACACCCCTACAAGCAATAAGGCTAGTAATGTCTCAGCTGCAGCCCAATCATGCAAACAGCTGATGTTAAATCACAAATCAAAGGGCCTTTATCACATGCTGAGGATCAGCTGCACATCTCACTGCAGCCTTGAGAAACCCATCAGAAATGCATGTGGGCCCTCTCCTCTAAGCACAGATGCTTCTTGGGGGCCGAGCCCCCACAACCTCTAGCATAAGCAAGCCAAACCTTGCTGCAGTCCTGTTCAAGGACAGGCTACTTTTTCCTATGCTTTCCTGCCCTTGGCAGGCACATCCCTGGGTATGAATTGCTCGCTCCTTCTCAGTGCCACTCCTGCTGCATTAAGGTAGATGTTGCAAATGCATGCAAGTCTCTGCTTGCTCTTGTGTTGACTACAACAGTGCAGGTGTGCAGCTTGCACATGCCAGGAGAAAAAACTCCCTCTATGTTAAATCAGCTTATTGACCAGTGCATCCCTGGGGATGGAGAGATGATGCTACAGATCACAGCACCCCTAGTATGAGCTGACATCAGGTCATTGGTCTGAACTTCCAAGGTATAGAGAAGCAATAGAATAAAGTGGTTATATACTTATATAGATATTAAAAAATCAATTATAGTAATATGCCCAGGGTCAGCCAATAGAACTTTGTTCCAATTAAATAAAATCAACATTTTCCTACTGTGTGAGGCTGTCTCCAAGACTAATGATTTGGTAATGAAGTACTTAGGCCAGTCCTAATATTGAGATCATGGCAGTTATATTTTTGCCCCTACTAGTAGCTCAGATGGTTAATTTGGGCCTGGCAAGTAGCCAGGGCACATAGCTATCCATCAACACTGGTTTTGTACTGTAAGACCACATTGCTCTGTCACCATGGGCTGTATGTTTTGCTGGTAAAAATTGGGAATTCTGTGCAGTTTGGTCAAATTACTCTAGCAAAAAGATGGCCTTTATATATCTCTATCATTGAATTGATGCCTTGGCAACTTTATTGCAGTTTAACCTTTATGTTATAGCAAAAAATTCATTTCACTGATACACTGTCTCAGTCCGTGCATTTGTCACTCCCAAGCTAAGCAATAGAAATCTCTTCACTGGGGCATCTGGTCTCCCTGGAAAGTTCAAGGTGCCACAACCTACAGAAAGCAGTGTTGATGCTTTTCCATGACAGGCAGGGTCAGGATTAGGCCATTTGTTCATGGATCTTTCTGTCTCCATTCTCCCATATACCAAATGAAGGGCCTGCATGAATGAAATGAATGCATTCAGTGTTACACATCCTCTGACTTGTTTTCCACAAGGGAAGTTGTGTGTGCCCTCAAACCTGGCAAGGGTCCTGCTGACATTCACAGCTTTGATTGAGTGCTGGGGTGAGCAGTGCAGAGAACTGTGGGTACCCCAGCTGTGCTTGGAGCCTGACTGTGGGGAAGAGGATGGAGATGTCTACAGGCAGTGATACATCCGGGGCAGCATGAGCAGATGGAAGGTAAACACTAGGCGATTTCTTACTCATGTGGTCAAGTTTCTGCAGTGATGCCTCATCTCTAGGGAGGCTTCATGCTACTTGCTTGGGCCAGGTTCTTTGTCAGAGCTTTACCTGCTGCAGAGAAGCTTCTATGGACTTGGCAAGAGTTTGTGCAATGAGGTCTTTCCATCCCACCCCTAGCTTGTCCTAGCCACTGCTGCCGTGACTCTAGCTGTGTTGTTGCAGCATCACATTAGCTGCAGTATCCATGGGCCTGGAGTTTGTATGAGACAGAAGACTGTCTGACTTGGCAGCACTGCACCCAGGGTATCTCACCTTGGCTATCCTACCTTTGATCTAATTCAGTAATCCTAATTAGATCCTAATCTAGTAGGATCTAATTCTGCTTTATGCTTTTAATCCCAAACTCTGAGAAGATTGGCTGCCAGGAAATCTTCCAGGCAAGACTTGCCTTCTCATTGCAGTAGGCTGGCCAGGACCGATGCTGATAGAAATTCTGGGCCTCTGTTAGCCACTAACCACACTGGTTTGCAGCAGGGTGTGTCTGAGACATGGTTTAGTTTCTGTTTTGAACAGAACCCTCTAGATCTGCAGTGGAAGTGGAATAAATAGTTGTTTACAGCCTTTTCATTCCGGGACATATTCCACTTTGTAGCAGAGCGCACTTCTTGGGAATAACTCAGCGCCTCGCAAAAGGCAGTCTCCATTAATGCTGGGAAAAAATCTACATTAACAGGATATTAACAGGATATTCTATGATTCTATGATACAGAAAACTACAGGACATGCAGCCAGAAAATAAAACATTAAAGGCCTCCTGTTCATAAACAGCCTCTAGCTTTGCATCCACACATAATTATGCCTGCAAAACTTGAAGGTTGCCTGGAGGTTGTTTTAAAAACAAGCCCTAATTGCAGTCTTAAAGGCATACCTGGCATATTTTGAAAAACACATTTCCTCATTCAAGCTGATGCTATGTGTCCAAAATGTGTGTATCACCCCCCTAACTCCTAAGACTGACTTGGAAATTGGGGCATTTTAGAATCTAAAAATCTCTCAATCCCCATGAATCCAAGAGGTAGAGATTTAAGGAAAACTGTAAATATCAAGGGCATGATAATAAAATGTGTGTGTTGGCAGCTGAGCATCTTCTTTGGACAGCACCATCTCTTCATAAATAACCTGAATGTGCGTGTTCTGCTGCTGGTACAGTGGATGCTGACTGCTACTATTGCTCTTTATCATGTTCTGGGTAATTTCCTTAGTCTCTTACTCTGCCTGATGGCCATTTTATTCCAGAATGAGCATAAACGATTTGCAATGAAAATTAAAATAAAATAAAATGGTCACTGAGACGTGCACATCCATGCCAACACTGCCTGGAAAAAAAATCCCAATTCTATAACTAGGTGCCTAAATAAGTGGCCTGAGTTTAAAAGGACTGGACAGCCAGCTGTTTTTATGGAAGCTAGTCTCTGCTGGATGCACTCAGAGTGGTTGCTATAGAGCATTCTGCTTTGGTTTCAGTCAGTGTGCTAAGTCCACTGCAGTTTTCCTCTGTGATTGCATTTCAGATGACACTTGCATTCCTTGAAGACTCCACAGTGGTTCCTAAAGCAGACAGGTGGGGAGATCTGTTATTTCTAAACATGAGTCCTGCAGCTCAGTTGGCAGGCAGCAGCTCTGTGGTCCCTCCAGGCCATCTCCTACAGGGACGTGGGTGCAGATACTGATGTGATTAGCACTGAAGTAAAATGAGGTTAGAGAACATCTAGTTTAGTTTAGGTTGTAAATGATAAAAGCCTGACATGAAGAAAAAGGCTAGCTGGGATGAGACACCTGCTTTGGAAATTAAAAAAAAAAGTGGAGGTAGATTTGGATACCTGGACCCTTACACTTAGGGTGCAGGAAATCTGGGGATGTTGGTCAGGACATTGTAAGGACAGAAGGCAGAGAAATGGGGAAGGGTGGTATTCAATCCCTGCAGCATTCAGCAGGATTTGCCTTTGGGAGTTTGCTTTAAGCCCATCTCAAACTTAAGCTTGAAGCAGAAGAAAAAAAAAAAAGAAACATGTAAAAAGGGGAATCATCTCTGAAATTCCATTCCTGGGCTTCTTTTACTTACTTTCCTTAAATAAGGAAATGGTGTTGGCAGGTTGTGCTGTACAGGGGCAATGCCGCAGACCTCTGCTTCTGGCTCACTCGAGGCATGCAGATGCTTGTGCTGAATTCATGCATGAATTGTTACCCCTGTTAAAAAAGCCAAAGACAGCCATGTCACAAGTGGCCCCAGATGGCTGGATCTCAGGCTGTGGGCCACAGCTGCCCCATACAATGGCTGTAATGGTGTGGTCAAGCTGGACTTGTTCAGCCTGGAGAATGAACCCAGCAACAGCCTGCTGGTACCTACAAGGAAGTCATCAAGAAGTTAGAGCCAAGCTCTTCACAGCAGTGCATGAAGGGAGGATGAGACACAACAGCTGAAATGAGTTGAAAAAAGAGGTTTGGACTGGATGTAAGAAAAAACTTTCACTGTGAAGGCAGTCAGGTAATGGAAGAGCTTGCCTAGAGAGGTTGTGCCATCTCTGTCCATGGAGATTTTCAAGACCAGATTGGGTAGAGACCTGAGCAACCACATCTGACCTCAGAGCTGACCCTGCTTTGGGCAGGAGGTTGGAGTAGAGTCTGCTGGGGGTCTCTTCCAACCTGAATTACCTTCTAACCCTGTGGCGCTATGAAATGTCCTTGTGTGAGAAGGAGAATCCCACAGGTTTTACAACAGGCTTGGGAGCATGCACTAAGTACAAGTCCATTTGCTCTCATGTTTTTGTGATCTGTGTCCTTCATGACTAATGCAGCAATAGCAAGATGGTGTTACAGCCTTCTTTAGTAAATATTGATAGCCTCAAGATAAATGCCATCCTAGTGTGCACTCTGCAGAGAGAGCTATTCAGACATATGCTCCAGGGCTTTTCCTCATTACTGAAGCTGTTGACCTTTCAAGATGTGAAATACTTGAAATGACCCAAACCTTCAGGAAATTAGCTAATGGTTTCTGCTGCTCAGGAAGTGAGTGTGCCCTTTCCTGCTTACATAAACATATTTTACTGATCAACTCTTTTGTATGTGAAGTCTTGAAGACCAGGTTCCTGTAGTATCTCACTTACAAGATAAGATGCATAAGAAATACCTGTTGTCTTGATGATACTCATCCTTTCCCAGCTAGGAGAGAAGCACTTGTTTAGCGCTGGCATGTGTGTGTGTTCATACAGCAATTTGCAGAGACTTACTGCCCATTTAGCATTGACTGGCAGCAAAAGCCAATCTCTGTCTTTAAAACCATGAACGATTTTGCAGATAAGAGGCTTGCTAAACCTTTCAGGTTTGCAAATATTTCACTGGGTATTTTGGACCTAATACTGCCTCTCCTTGTAAGGCATGAATCAGGGGTGCCAGCAGACCTCTCAGCATCAGTTGATGCTTTTGCCCATGGGAGTCAGGACTGTGAACCCCTCACAGCTACAGATGTCCCTGACACATCTGAGTCTTTCCTCCTACCCTTCTGCAGTAGCCCATGGGGTTTTTCCATGCCTTATGGGACCACTGCTACCTCTGCAGGGCTGGGATGAGGCATCTCCTGGCTCTCTGCACCATGGCTGGGGCAATTGCTTGGGTGTAAAAACACTAAATGAGTGCAGATCCCTTTGCCATCACCCAGAAGGACCTTTAAGTAGGCTGAAGTGGGCAAGGGCTTTCTTAAAATGGCTTTGAAATTGTATTCACAGCATAAGTGGTTGTTTTCCAGTAAAACTGTTCATTTTCTTCTGCCACAAAACCTAAAAGGCTCTTTCTTATTCCCTGCTGAATCGTTGAGATTGATGTGGACTGCTGGGCAGACTTACATCTGCTTTAAAACAAGGGCTGGTGGCATGTCAAAGATCAATGAGGTAGATGGGCAGAGTCCCTGGAATAAATGCTGCCTCTACTTTGTGCCAGTTGGTGTGTCCTCCCTTCTTCTACCCCAGCCATGAGGCTCTCTGTGCACTTGCATTTCTTCTCCCCCTGCAGATGCTTTTAGGGAATAAAGCTGGCCTGGAAGACTGGTTTGCTCTGCAGGGTCTGAGCCCTCACCTCTATCCTGCTGCAGCTCCCATCCCATCATAGGATGTTCTGGTGGGCTCCAAGCCTCAAGATGTGCATCAGGCACCTCAGGACACTACTGCTCACGCACATCCCTTAGATACTGAGTTGCAGGTGAGGTGACTTTGTCAGCACAGTAGTTGGTTTCAGTGCAAAGTCAAACTGATAAATTTTGTCAGTGGCTTTGCAGGAATTTTTTCTTACACAGAAGCTTGCAAGCCAGTTTTTCATTACTAGAGCTATTGCTCTTTCAGGTTATGAAACACAGCATTTTGATGAAACCCACCTGCTGAGATTAACTAGTTCATTCAGCCACACAGGAACCAAGTCTGCCTTTTTCTGCTTGCATGGACATATGTGAATGAAAAAATTACTTGGGCAGCATCTCCAAAGATTTCATTGATTCACCTGTTAGACTTTGCATAAAAACTTACTGGGGGCACAGAGCCCATCAGGAGTATCTGTGAGAGTTTAGAAAGCTGCTCCTAGGTGCCTCTCTGCTCTTCATTATCGGCCACTGCTAAGAATGGCCCCTCACTTAGGTTTCAATTTGCAAGTGGGGACAATTGGCATTAGGGCCACTGAGAGCCTCCAGCTGTCTGCCCCATCCTGCTATACAGAGACAGCAGCTCCTGAACCTTGATGTTGATTGCTTGGCATTTCATAATGACGTGAAATCTGTGCTGGTTCATTTTAAACGCCAGTCTCCAAACCGTGACAGTTCAATATCTGCCTTATGAACAGCTTTGCTGGCCTGCCACAGGGCTGCAGGTGGTAGAGAGCAGTGACATCAGACTTGATGCTGCCCTTGCTTGTGCAACTGCCTGCCTTTGCCCATGCCCCAGCCTCCAGTGCTGATTCTCTGTGGTGGGGCATTGCCAGGACCCTGCCAACACATGAAGAGACGGAGCTTGGTCCTAGTCTATGAGGACATAGTTTCAGCCTGACATCAGGAGCTGGGCTGTGGGTCACAGTAGAGACAGCACAGGGGGACTCGCACAGCTGAGATGTATTCACGTAGCACAGCCTTGGGAGATTTGCCCCAGGGCACATAAGAGACTGGTTGAAACAGTCTCCCTGTTTTTCATCAGGTATTTGAGACGGGATGGCAGAGTAGGGAAGTGTCAGAGGACTGGAGGAAAGACTCTTTGCCCAGGATTCAGGAGCATGACAGTGCAGGAGAGATTAGGCAGCCTAAATATGCTATCCAGAAAGATCCTGGGTCTAATCATTGAATGGTCTATATGTAAGCACTGGTAGATCAAGGAACAGCCAGTCGAGTAAGGTTTTAGTAGGGCTGTACCACATAAAACTGCTATAATACTGTTCTTAAGAGTAACAGGCCTGGTAGATCAGAGGAAGGAGATGTAATACATGCTTACAGGTTGACTTCAGGAACACTGTTGACACAAGCCCGTAAGCAAACTACAAGGCAGGTGAGAAGGTGCATGTGGCATGTCATCCTCAGCAGAGTGTGCAGTGCAGCTAGGGATGCTTCAGGGACTGGGGCTGGGACTGAAACCCAGCAGTAATTGTGGGGGGACTAAGCGGACAGGACTTACAAGTGCTTTGGTGCCAGAACTGAAACTGTAAACGAGCTCAAGAACCTCAGCAGCAATTTGCAATCAGTGAGATGAAATTCAACAAAGACACAAACCAAATGTGTAATATGAAATGAGGACTAATTTGGGAAGCAGCAGGACTGTAAGGGAGGCTGGGGCCAGGGACTGCCTGCACTGCTGCACTCTCGCTAACACTGTGCTGCTGAGTCAAACCCTGGGAGATGCAAGGGACAGTCACCCCATGAGCACAATGAGAGCTCAGGCTGGACTTTGGGTGCTGGTCTCTAAGGAAGCGTCATCTCTGTAGTTGTAGAAGGGATTGCAGCGTAGCACAGAGGTACGGGCTGCTATCATCAGCCTAGCTATTGCATGAGTTCAGCACAGATTAGTTTCTCTGTTTGACTTTCACCTTTCAGAAGTGATTTGGAAGGTAACATTAAATTTAGTACAAAAGTGAAGAGTAGAAGGAGGCTTCGTGATTCATTCCAAAGCATGCTATTAATGTTAAAGAGGAAAAAAAAAAAGTCATGGACAAAGTAAGAGAATCATACTAGACCAGACTGAAGTGCAGCCAGCTCAGGGGTAGGATGTATTCAGCTATTTAGTACCAGATAACAGCATTCAGAAGCGTGCAGGACCGAGACATGAAGGAGATTATCCTAATCACTGAGACCCTCAGAGCAGAGCCAGGATGGCAGAAGTGGTGACTGCAGAGGAAGTTAGCTCAGATAAACAAGCCACTTTCTTGTAAAACAGTGGAATAGGATTCTCAGAAGAGGTCAAAGAGTCCTCAGCCTGTCTGAATGAATAGCAGCTTTTCTACATGCTGAGGTTTTGATTTCTTACTGACTCATGGGAGTTGAGTCAAATCAGCTGAGGCTGTTTTCCTACCATGTCAAATTGGGAGTGACCCAGTTCTTAATGAATGAGGAAAAGCTGAGAGATGCAGCCCTACAGTGAAGCAGCTTCTACAATTAAGCCAGGTGACACAGACATTCTCTTCCCCACTGTCACGCACCCTGGTGAAGCAGGCTGGCATGCTGCAGGGCAGAGGGATGTGCTTAGCCCTCTCCCATACCCTGGGACATGCAGCCAGCTCTCTGCTGGCAAAGCTCAGCTGGCTCAGCCCAAAAAGCAGCTTTCACAAATGCTGGCTCATCCTCCTGAGCTCAAAGCTACCTCTGAACATACCTGTAACAGAGCTGGGGCCTGTCCTTTTGCCAGTAGCATGAAAGTGGTGTGAAAGCCTGTAAATTCTAGGGTCTGTCTGGTGCTGGTATCGGGGCAGCTGAGGACCAGCATTCCTGTGTTGTCATTGCAGGAACAAGGAGGCAATGAATGTTTTCTGAGTTGGATCTCCTTTCCTCCTGCCAAGCCCCTGACTGCCCTGGGTGTCAGAGGGAACAAAGACTGTCTTACAACCCTTATTTGTAACTCAAAAATGTCCTCCTAGGGAAAATTAACTGTATGGGAGGCTGTTCTAGCTGCAGTGGGAGTACAGAAATCAGGCAAAGTAAAGCCTCCACTGCATGGCAGCTTGGCTCTGATGCAAGCTGGGGCTGCCCTGCCTGCCCAGTGCCTTTAGGATACTCCAGCAGCTGTCTTGGTGCTAGACAGAGGCTGGGGCTGGCCTGCTCAGTTGTTAAATGTATTACCTGAGAGTTTGAAACAAATCATCCGTGGAGTTTGCAGATGGATGGTATCATGATTCAGTCAAGGAAATGAGGTAAATCCATCACAAGGACAGTGAAAGCAAAGCAGTGAAAGAGATGTCAACTGGTAAAGGGCAGCATGATATTAAATTATCCCTCACCTTTTGCTCTTGCACTGATTTTATTCTTTGTTGCCAAGTTACCAGGTACATCTGCCTTGTTCTTACGTACTTATATATTTCCCCCCAGCCTTGGTTCTGGTTGCCATCAGGTTGTTTTTGAACATTCTAGCATTGCCCAGACCACTGCTGCTGAATAGGATGAGAGGAAATGGCCTCAAGTTGCACTGGGGAGGTTTAGATTGGATATTAGAAAAAATTTCTGTACTGAAAGGGTTGTCAGGCATTGGAACAGGCTGCCCAGGGAAGTGGTGGTGTCACCATCCTTGGAGGTGTTCAAACAATGCGTAGATGAGGCACTTCAGGACATGGTTTAGTGGGCATGGTGGTGTTGGGTTGACGGTCGGACTAGATGATCTTAAAGGCCTTTTGCAACCTAAATGATTCTATGATTCTATGTTCTATGATTCTACGAAAAGGACAGCAAAGGCTGCAGCCACTGCAGACACAGCGTGCGTTCGAGGCATGCACTAAAGGCAGAGTAGGTCAAAGTAGCTCTTCAGCTCCCTTCTTCATGGGCCACAAAAGTCAAGTAGTTTGTTCTGCTGGCAGAGAGGTTGGTTGCTTTCGGGTGGTGTGATTTGGAGGGTCCAGCTCTCACCCAGATCCCCTGGCATTTCCCGCTCTGGGCTTGCCAGGCTGCTGTGCTGCAGGACAGGGGGTGACAGCAGAGTATAAGGACAGAGGGGTCCAGGTCACCTTGGAGCTGCTGACCAGATGAGAGCCTGGGCTGACTTTCAGGCTGTAAGTACGGTTTGCAGAGCGGATGGGGAGAAATGAGATGTTCCACACTCTGAACATGTTTTCATGTTGGAGCTACAATAATAGGCTTGGACGTGCACTGTGCCGTGCTTACAGAGCAGCCATGTGGAGCCTTAGTGTGGAACACTGGATTTTGGGAGGTGGAATACATTTGCGTGATTCATAGGCAGAGGAGCTGTTGGTCTGGATATCACTGGAGCTGGATTTCTTCTCTGGCTGTTTGAGAGTCAGGCATCAAAGCAGCTCATTTATGTCAAGTATTTTCTGCAACTGTAACACAGCAGAGTTAGACCCATTATTGCCTGTACATCAAGCATGAAGGCTTTGTTGTTACCCAGATCGTAATTTAAGAATGTTGTTATTGAATAAAAAGCATCAGACAGAGACTGCAGGATTCACCTGATCCCATCTTAGAGATAACTGGGCATCTGCTTAAATTCAGTGCTCCTTTTCAGGGGCTACTGACTTACCAGAGTTGCTATCCTTCCATCAAGGAGAAGTTTGCTTTGAGCATCTGCCTGGCATATCCACCATCAGACTGTCCAGCACTTTGGCATTGTGAATCTAGGTTTCTTTTGATGATTGTTAATGACAGCTCATAAATCCCCATGCTGCAAGGAACTGTTTAGCTCAACAGCTTGGGCTTCATTTGGAGGGTGGTACATGTCCTACCATGCTTCCCTAGGATGGGCACACAGGTTTACAGGGACCATAAATAAAATAGCAGTTGGGGTCATTGGTTACTGCCCCATGCTTTATTCTCCTTGGGGATCTGCAGCTAAGCTGGGGGAAGCAGAGGAGAGTTCTTGCAATTTCCTGTTTCAGACATTTTCAGATTTCTTTTACGTCTCTCCCTGTGCCTATCCCCAGTTTTCTTGTTCTTGAAGTCTGATTTATATCCCTCTAAGGAAGTAGACATATATTGTTCCTAAGGACTCTGTAACAAAAGAACTGAAATGCCCTTTCTCATTTTCTGAATGCTTATTAGCAGAAAGAGTGAAGGTGTCTGCAGTGGTCTGCAAGCAGCAGGGCTGCAAACTCTGCAGGTCCCTGATTTGCTTCTACAGGGTCTGCAGAAGGTATGTGGTAAAAGTGAGTTAATTGTCAGGAGGCTCCAGCTCTCTGGGGACATGCACCACAGTGGAAACACTTTTTGAGGGCTGAAAATCAGAGGTTTGAAACCTCCACTCTGTATTTTCTAAACTGCTCCTGGATGAGTGTGTGTGAGTGAGTGTGGTGGCCCCAGGTCTCAGCACCTGCAGGGAGGGAAGTGCTGAGACCAGCCTAGGCAGCCTGAGAAGAAGTGGCATGCAGAGCTGGCAGGAAAGAAGGGGTTATTCACAGGGGGACCCTCACTGGTTTGTAAGCTCTGCCAAGGATACTGGTTTGACATGCTTTTTGTTCCTACACAGTTCTCAATACCATTAAAACACAAGCTGGTGTCCCAGCACAGGGCACGGCACTACTGTGTTGCTATATGGTGTCTTCCCATCATAGTTACACTTTCTGTGTTAGGGACCCTGAGCAAGTTACTGTGTTTCCCATGGATTTGTTGAACTGTGAAGTGTCACGTTCTGACAAACATCACTGCCTTGCTGTGGTGCTGGAGATAAAAGTCTGGGTGATGCTATGGTGCTGAGTGAGGCATCGGGAGCCGAATGGGTAGAAGCAGGCCTGCCCTGTGAGCTGTAGGAGCCCAGGACGATGTAGCACATTGTATGTCAGTGAATATGTAAATATGCTTATCCGCCACATGTGGAAAGTTATACAATTATCAGCCCTCATAAAAAATGCCAATTTTCACCCGCTGCCTGACAGTGTCTGGGTGGCAGCTCTTATCTGGGTGCTGCTGGATGACTGCCTGCCCTGAGAAGAAGGGTGTCCTATGGAGGTACTGGCTTTCCACAGGGAGGGTTTGGATGTGGCTCTAGTTCTGGTCATACTGGCTCCCCAGGAGTCTGATACTTGAGTCACACGTGCAGTTGGGTGGCACTTCTGTGGGTCATGGTTGCACTTCTCTGGGTCATATACTCAGAGACGGCTCATCTTGCAAGACCTGGGAGGTTGTCTTTGCATGTAAGCAGTGATCTATAGTCTGGAGGCATAGGGGCCACTGGGGCAGTGGGATGGAGGGAAGCTGTGTGCTGTTGTTGAGTGTCTGGGGTGGGAGATCCAACTGGATCCTACTCCATAATCCTTAATTCTGGGACCTGAGCCAGCAGAGCAGCTCATGGGAACCTCAAGGGAGAGCTGCAGGTTTTCAGTCTCCCATTCTTTGGGCAGAAAACCCTGCTCCAAGCCCCAGGCAGATCTGCAGATTGTGCTGGTCACACACAACTCTGCTGCTTTAGAGCACTGTTAAGCTGTCTCAAGTGTTGTGGGAAGCCCCGTGCCCATTTTAGGTTACTCCCAAGGCACCAATAACAGTGTTGGTCTGATCCCATTTCCCTCTTTCCTGAGAGTGCCTGTAAGCCTCTAAATCAAAGCTTCTGAAGTCCTTCCAAACGCCTGTGGCCCACCCCTCCATCTGGAGTGTCTGACAGCTGATATGAGGCTGATGTTTCCAGCTGAAGAACTGAAATAGTTTGTTCTTTTCCATGATTCCCTTGGCAAAGGGAAACAAGCCCATTTGTTTAGAAGCTCATAAAAGAGGAGCTTTATAGTAGGAACATTCATAAACTTGTTTGCTTTTGACCTTCTCCACATTGCTGATGGTTTCGAGTTCTTGTCCCAGGCATTGTGCTTGTCTGGGCTGTCAGTGACATTTTTGAAAAACAGGCTCACCCAGAGTAATTTGCATTGCTCAGCACTCCAACACTGAGCCTTTAGACATGCCATCTTTCTCCACTGCAGTGCTGGGTAGGGTATGCAGGTGTGATACACTGACAGCCTTATAGAACAGCAGTGCAGACATGGCTGCCAAAAAGAAGCCTGGCTGCTAATTCCATGTTGCTTTTTTTTTCTAGGTTAATTGATGCTACTCAAGCAGTGGGCATTTCGCAGGCTCTTAAGTTACTAAGCATTGAGCTTACACCATTGGTGGGGGTGAGGTGGTGAATCATGCCCTTAAATTAATAAAAATGTGTTCCGTGAAGGCAAGCAATTAAATCTTTAGTGAGTGTAGGTCATGGGGGGCTGATATGCTTGAAAGAGAGCTTGTTCCTTTTCAGAGATAGTAAGACAGCAGGTGTAAAGTACAAGCCAGGGCAGCCACCTTTATTTATGCCTAGAGGTAGGAAATTGGGATTACCTTGGCTGGACTGTGGGACTTCAGGTGTCAGGTCTAGATTCAAAATTTAATGCTGGCATCTGATATTTTGAGCAGATAAAAATGAAATCTTCTTTTCCACCTGAGTTTCTGCTGACTGGGAAATGACTCTCCAAACTGCAGATCCTCATCTGTGGCTAATGCTTTGGGTTCCCTTCTTGAATTATACTGCACGGATTTCTTCAAAATATGTTTGAGAACCCTGTATACTTTTCAAGCTCTTCCCCATCTGGAAAAGTCTTATTTTACTTCAGTCTGCAGAGCGTCTTCCTCATCTTGTTTCCCTACCCGTGGACATCACAAATTGCTAGATGTCGAGTCCTATGAAGATGCAGCGGCTCATGAGGCTTCTTGGGACGTGTGCTCGCACATTGCCCAGCTCCTTGCTATACATGGATTCAGACAGAATTCACCAACTCATTGGTGTGTCGTGGGAAACTACATGTACTGATTGATATAAAACCTTCCACCTCTTTGGAATAAGCTTCTGTAGGGTAACCCCACCCAATTTCAGATAATTCCTATATTTAAATTGTGAGCATGGCACAATGTTGAAATAATCTGTCTCATCTGTCTCCTAAGTGCTGGTAAACAAGACACAGCTGGCAGGAGATGTACAAGTAGTTCAGGCCTAATTTCTCCCATATTCCCACTGTACTTGTTAGCATAAAATATTCCCTTCCTAAGTTTTTCTGCAGTCAGAAAAGGGAAAAGAAATGTAAGGCTGAAAGTCTTCATGATGGATTCAAGGTGGGAGTCCAGCATGCTGGAGACTGCTAGCTTCAGCACCAGAGAAGACAGGGGCGTCATGTTTTATTAGCCTTTGCAGGCTGTAACAATGATGGGAGCTAATTGCAATTATTGGAAGATAATGTTAAGTTAACACATTCTCTCCAGTAACTACCACTGTTCCCTCTGGAGTCACGAGGAAACCTGCATTATCCTGTAGTTGGTGATGTGGCAGGTCTGTGTCACTGCTGTATCAGTGCCATAGGTCTGAGGTCCATGTCAGTGGGAATCCCACCTGAGCGGGGCCTTGGGTCCATCTCCCTCCATCCTCACCTTTCCTGTTTAGCCAATCTTTACCTGGCATTTCTCTTGATGCTGTGGGAGAAGGACGTGTGTGCAGGCATAGCACCCGAAGCAGCTGGACTGGAGTGGGCTGCCAGCCCCAAGCTGTCCTGTGCCGTGCATTTGGCTGTGCTTCCCTGGCTTTACCCCAGGGTACACTCTTAATCATACTGTCCATGCTCCCATCACTGCCCTATTAATTACTGTTTTGAGTCTTTAATGTTATTATTAGGCTGGAAATGTTGGAAAGCTCTGCAATAAGGGATAATAAGTATTTCTGATGGCATTCCCCAATTTGTCCATCAATCTGTGTTAGACTCTGATTTAACACCTGGTTGTCTCATTACTTGCAGCATTGAGAAGGAAGATTAAGACCTGTGGAGTTAGCAGTGCTGGCTCTGAGCCTTCTCCAGTCCAGATCAGCTGGAGCCTTGCCAAGGGTCTTGGAAAGAGCTTGCACCCACAGCAGGGAACTGGTTCTCACTCCATGAGTACCTGCAGGAGGGGGGCAGTTCCTCAAAAGCAGCAGGCAGCTTCTGCACACTGGTTACTTAAAAGAGGACAAAGGCCCCAAGTGCAGATGGTAATTGTGTGCTGAGGCTGCCTTTCCATGGGACCTTTTCTTTCTGATTTCTCCAGCCATTGTTCTGCTGCTGAGGGATGTTCTTGCCTGATTAATCCCTTCTGTGTTCTTTGCTTTTTTTTCCCCAGGCCCATGTGTTTGATCTGAGCATTAATAAGAACGAAGCTCTCTGCACCCAGCTAGTGGTGGCCAAGAAGAAAAATAAAATAACCCATATCCAGTTTAACCCTGTCTACCCTATTGTCATCATTGGAGATGAACGAGGCCACGTTACCTCCTTGAAGCTCTCTCCCAATCTGCGCAGGATGCCCAAGGTAAGGATGACCTGCATTCCCCTAATGGAGGTACCAAACCACAGCAGGTCTCTTCGTGCCTTATCACTGTCCCCTCTCCTTCTGTGCAATGATGTTGGCAAAGCTGCTCTCTCTAGCAAGGTGCTTAAGATTACCTCAAGCCTTTTAGGTAGGATGTCTGGCATGTTGGATCCCTGCTTCTGTTTCTGTATAAGTAAGAAGGCTCAGTTCACTCCTGTGCAGGAGCAGGGATTGGTGGGAAGGGTGTTTGCTGTCTGTGGGCACTTTCTCACCATGGCCCAGACAAGCCCAGAAGCTCTGCAGAGGTTCATTTGTTTCCAAAAGCTCACATCTTTTCTGAGCTTGGGTTTTATTTGCAAAACTCCTTGAAACCAAGTAAAGGAGGTCCCAACACCTTCCCGAGTCCTCCCACAGAGCCCATGCTGCCTGTCTTCTTGTGCTCTTGGATCATCAAAGCCTGTCCCCTGACCACCCTGTCATCTCTCCTGTAAATGAGCAAGCACTATTTTTCATTTATGAGGAGACTTGGGATCCTTGTCTCAGAGATGCATGTGCCTCTGTGCGTTGGTAAAGCCCCTTTTCCCACCCAGCCATGAGGGCCAGTCATGAAGGATGATGACCTCTCCTACACACATCCTTTACTAGACTTTCTTTCTGGGCTTCATCCAGCTATGAACTGAATGGCTGTAAATGCAGTGTTGTTCCATGTAACTCTCATATCCAGTTGTCTCTTGAGTTTTTTCAGTTTCAGGCTTTTTAGAACTGATGCAAGAAAGCAATCTCTCAAGATGATCATCTTTTATTTATATACCCCCAAAGGTTTTATATATACTACTAACCCACTGTATTAGGCAGTCTTTGGCCAGGAACTAATGACCATGGTGTCACTCCAGTCTTCTGAATGACTTTTAAAAAGATCCTTCATCCGGACACCACTGGAAATGTGAATCTTCCCTGTGCTGAGAGGGCATAGAAAACACAGTAGGGTGGCTGTCTGTTTGGGGCTGGGTGTGAGGGCTGTGGAGCAGAATGTCTCATATGCTTCACGCTTTTCTATTTCCATCAAAATGGCAGCCTTAGACCATCCAAGCTCTCAGGGCTGTCATCAGCTTGGCTCAGGGCAAGTTTCCTGGTTGCTTTATGAGTCCTTTCTGGGCATGGGCAAGCACCGTGTCTGCCATGGACCCTGGTTGCCCAAGGATTCAGCAGTGGAGATGGGTTACATACACATAAACATGGCTGCTCTCCTCCGCACCCCAGCTGTGGGATGAGCAGCACCCAGCAATACTGCACTGTGGGTCAGAATGAATTTGAATGTCTCCTTGCACTCCTGGCGGCCAGCAGGAGCCCTCCATGCACGTAGGAATGTCATCACCTCCCTTTGCCAACTTTCTTCAGAGGCAAATTGCATGTTGTTGACAAAGCAGTTTAAACTGTGAGTTCAGGAGTGTCTCAATCACTTATTGCTGACCTTAAACCAATAGGTACCATAGCCCAGGCAACATATAAATGGGATGGAAATGGATTCTGCTGCTCTGATGTTATTAAGCTATTTGTCTTCTGCTTGCTTGGTTAGGTTACACAGAACTAAGTGTTTCCTGCACATGCAGAGAAGAAGGAGGGATGCTCAGGCATGGCTGGTGATGTGTGCAGGTTCCCTGGCTACAGCCAGCTCTTCTCTGAAAGAGATGAGAATTTAAAACAGATGACATGCGGTGTGGTGGCAAAGTGGCAGGTCTGGCCCAGCCAGCTCAGAGGCCTTTCTGTGCCACAAGTTGACAAGTGAGCTAGGTTGCTGAGCTCATCTTTTGTGGCTGATGTGGCATCTGCTGCACCAAATGCCGGTGTCCAGAACCCTGTGGTGAGGAGGTTTAGCTTCTGCGAGAGGGTGCTTTAAGAGAGGGAAGTCAAGCCCTGCCAGAACAGGCAGTGCCATCCACTGCATCCTCCTGTCCACCTCCTTCCTGTGCCAGCACCAGCCTTCATGTCCTTAGTTAGCAGCAAACCTCCAGCCGTGTTTGCAAGAGTATCATCTCACTGTAGGGAGTCAGATGTACTTCTAGAGTATTGATCCTGGCTCCTCTGAAGATCAAGTCGGTGTGCTCTTTAAACCTTTGCCCTGTGCAGCCAGCTTTCCTCTGTAAAATGACTTTGCTTCTCCCTCTTTTCTGGGAGTCCCCAGAGCTGCATTAACAGTCACAGAATATCCATAGATTTTTGTAAATGGAGAGGGTCCAAAACTGTGCAGGGGAGTCCTGGCACCCCAGCTGTCTCCTTGCAGATAGAGAAACCTCTCTGTGCCTGGCTTGGTACCTGGGTACTCCAGTCTGTTCTCTCTGGCACTTGATCCCCATGGAGCCCAGTGGGGAAACCTGCCTGACACCCAGGAGGACAAGCAATGACCAGTGCTTCTGGAGGTTGGGGCCTTCACACCAACCCGAGCATCTGCGAGCTCAGCTGTCTGGTCTTGTTTCCGTCAACTCCTTTGGAGACGGGAAGGTGCCTTTTGCTGAGGTCTGGCAGAACTCAGGTGCCAATAGGACAGGGCAGCCAAGGGCTCATCCAGGTCCCACTGGCCCTCTGTTTCACACTGGGATTTGCCTTTGAAGCTTCTTCACCAGCTTCCCACACAGCTGGGATGGATAGCTGCTTTTGACAGGTATGAATAGCAGACTAACCACCCTTTTTTGAGAGAGCTCTTAATAGCCACATGTCATTCCAAACCCCATTCTTCCCCTAAAAATAGACACGGTGCTGTCTGCTCCATGTTCTGCGGATTCCTTGGCTGTTGCTGGGCTTCCAAGATAGGGCTCACCAAGAAAGACTGAGCTAACTTCATCCTGGTGGATTTCAGCCATTCTGAATTTATTCTGGTTTGCCTGTTAGTTAAAGCTGGTGTGGTGGATAAGTGGAAATAGGGAGGGTAAGGACTTCTGCTTTCTCGTCAGACCTTGGTTCATTCCTCTCTTCATGTCCTTGAGCTATGAGGGGAGGTTCAAGAGCTCTTTAAATAATGCACAGGGTTGATCTGCAGCTTAATTAATTCATGTTTGTAAAACACTTTGGGATCTTTAAGAAGTGTTACTTAATACACTGAGTTTTGATGTCAGCAATGTTAGTGCAGCCTCATTTATGAACAGTTGGCAGAATATGCCAAGGGGGGAACTTCTCGAAAGCACTCAGGTGGCATTTTCAGAAGTGACTTTCACCAAGACACACAGTAAAAACTTCAGAAAATGCCTAAAACTCCCTGTGAGTTTTGGCCTCCTAAATCATTTAGTAGCACATGGGAAAGGTGCATTTGCTGTTGAGGGGAAGCTGGGAACAGGGGCTCTGCCACCTATCAGGCACTTTTGCCAAGGGCACAGCTGTGTGCAGAGAGGGTACAGAGGTCTCTGTGCTCATGTCAAGCACAGTGGGTGTCCTCATGTCTTTGCCCTGGTGATTTGGGTCCTGGAGCCCTCCCTAGCCGCACAGGCTGAAGTCTCTGAGGTGGAACAGAGATATCCCCTTGCGTCGAGGTGGTGAGCTGTATTTATTTCTACAAGATATGATTCTGGTAGAGGTTTTCTGTGCCTATTGCTGTTGTCTCTAGATTGTGCGAGTCCTCTGGGAACACACTACCCAACTGCTAAGCACCAGCTCCAAGAGCCTGGTGAGCATGGAGTTTGGGGGGGGCAAAGACGGCTGAACCCAAACCTTGTGGGAAAAGCAACCATGAGGCAGAGAGCAGAGCTTGCTGAAGGTGGGTTTGCAATCAAACTACCATCAGCACAGTCCTGCATTAGCCATGACAAACACCCATCTCCCTGAACACCCAGCCCTGCTTGGGCAGAAAGTTTGTGCCAACAGATATTGTCCTCTGCAGGGAGACCTGGTGAAAGTAGTTTGGGTCATTCTGCTCAGAGCTCAGAGGTGGGGCAGAAATGCTTGCAGTATTTTAAGATGCAGCAGTAGGAACAAGTGGCTCTATGCTGTCGTCCAAGCCACTTTTGGACTATTTAAGGGCTCCTTAAATATTGCAGCAGTTGTCAGGCAGGAATTGTTTAACTAATAAAGTATCATTCCTAATTTGTAACAATCCTGGTGGTTGAGTTCACCCAAGGGAAGCATTGCTGTAAGAAGAATCAGTTTGGGGCAGAGCTGTTTAATTAGTAAGCCTTCCGGGTTTCATTTGAGGGTTGGAAGAAATTAAAGCATTTTGTCATCACAGTCAGAAGAATGTAGCTGTTCATGGGCTTTGGTTTGTTTTTAAAAAACTGCTAAAATAGCCTGGCACAACCCCTGTCAATCCCAAAAGTAAGCAGGAAATGGCCAAAAAAAGTGTGAAGAGTTTTTAGAAATGTTGGTAGACCACAGTGGAGCGCGAGAATAAAAGAAAGCAGGTCAAAGAAAGGTTACAACACAGTATTTTTTGAGGCTAAGGCAAATTTCTTGGCCAGTACCCAGGCTGACAGCCAGGGAGGCAGCCAGCTTCTTGGCCTGATGCTTGTCTTGGATATTTGTCTTGGATTATCTAGGATGATTATCTCAGTCTCTGTTCCTGCTACTGCTTTCTTCACATGCAAGTCACCTCTTTCTCTGTCCCCTGGGGAGAATCGAGTTACTTCCCAGGCAGTAGGGAAGTAGCTGGGTCTAGCTGGGCATGAGTGGAGTGGGAAGGGGAACACAGCTGCTCGCCCATCCCAGGACGTAGCAGCAGGGCTGTGCACGGGTCAGGAGCTGCAGGCCCACACCTGTGAGTCCAACGCTGGCTGCCTGTGAGCAGCTTGTGGCATGGGGACAAGCAAGGGGCATGGGGTGGCTCTGAGCCTTCCTATCCATGTGCACGTGTTGGGCAGCTGCTCTGCTCTCTCTGTGCCTTATCGCACCAGCATCACCTCTAGATTCGCTGTGCCCCCCTGCCTCTTTGCAGCCCTGATGATTTTGCCCTTGGCAAGATCCAGCCCAAGGCTGCTTAACCAGGGAAGGGGCATTGAGGTTTGCTGCCTGAAGCACTTTGGCTCTTTGACCATATCTGATGGCAGGGTCTGGGAGGGATCAGTCAGGATTTGGGGGACAGTGATAGACAGTGGGAGGATGCTGGGGTTTTCAGGAGGTGAAGGAGGGAAGGGGATTTGGGGAAGACTGGTGGAAGTGTGCGAAGTTTTAGGGAGACAGTAGGAGAGTGGCTGAATCTCTTCTTCAGCCTATTCCCCTCCTCAGCACTGCCTCCTTCACTATGTCCTGGGGCTTGAGGTTGCTTCCTGCTTATGCTCCCCAGCAGCACCCACTGCACACAGTACTTTCTCAATAAGGGACCCTGGTTTTGTCCCTAAACCCAGGCTCAGTGGGATGCAGCTCGGGTCCAGAGCTGGTACTAAGCTAGGACAGTGTGAACGGACAGTGGGATGCTTGACCCTGAACCTCACTTTTTTGTAGCCTTCCATTGCAATGACCTAGGGTGACAGGGAGAAACCTGAAGGAGTTAAGGACCAGGAGATTGTTTGTGTTCTTAGTGTTTTCCTGTAGCTGTGGGAGGTGTTGCAGTAGCTGTGAGGGATGAACTGACCAGCACACGAAGAAGAACCTGAACACCCTCCTTCTGTCCCGAAGGTACAGTCCTGCACGTGGGACTGTATTTACAGAAGGAAGCTATAGATTAGATGCATTCTGCAAGGTCACATGAGTCGTGGACTGGTGAGTGCTTTAGCACTGAGGAAAGTACATTTTGTCCCCAAACATTCTATTTCAACAGCTCTCATGTGGTATCATTCTGTCTGAGAGAAAAGCACTCGCACCTCCTCTCCAAATGGCTCGAGTCTTGCTCTTCTAGTGGTATAACTCCTAGTCCCTCTGTTTTCATGCAAATGCTCCTCTCTCGTTGAGATTCCTGCAGTCACTTCTGTGCTGTTTAAGCAGTGGCTGATTTCCATGTGTCTCTTCGGGGCTGGCTAATTGTGCAGTGACCCAAAAGCACAGTGTTGGAGGAATTTGGTGTTGAGTGCTGCTGTGCTGTGCCTACATCAGGACTGCCTCCTCCAGATGCAGCTTGGCCCCCTGATAAGGAGGCACACAGAAATAAGCTTGGGTCTCATAAAAACCGACCTGCAGCTTGGTGGCTTTGCTTCCTCTGAGATCAGCAAATGCTTTCAATTTCCTTTCAGTTCCTCCCCTGTTATTTAGGCTAGTTGCAGATAGCTGCTCTCTGTACTGTTAGAGGAAGAGCTGAGCACCATGGGATGGATCCAGGGACTCGTGAAACCCTATTTCTGCCCTTTCACAGCTTTCTGTGTCGCTTGTGTAGGCCATGTAAGGACATATGCACCAGCATTGACTCCTTGGTACGGGAAGGAAACCCAGTGCTGGAGGCCTTCAAGAAGAGTAGGTTAGAGACACATCCATAGGGACAGGTCGCTCTGAGCCTGCCTTGGAGCAGGAAGGGCTGGAGGTGGTTGCTCTGACAGTCCCTTCTGTCAGCACATGCTGGTCCTTGCAGACGCTGAGGCCAGCAAGAGGCCATACTGCTTGTGTGCATCTTGCCAGGGTGTGAGCAGCATTGCTTGCGACCTGTGGCTGTTCTGCTATGCAGATCTGTGACTCATAACTGTAAATCAACATCTACTGAAGTCAATACTGACAGGTACTGACAAAAGCAGGCTCCCTTGCCACTTTCCGCCTGCTTCTTCCCTGACTTGCTTTCCTGCCCTGCCACTGTGCTCAGAAACCCATTAGCAAGAAGACCTTCACAGCCCCTGAGGATTCCTTCTTCCTCCACTGTCCTACATCAGGATATCTCCCAATCTAGTGTAGCCTGAGATAAAATGAGGGGACTGTTTAGTCCTGGAAAGTTGTTTCTTTCCGAAAGGAGATGGTCCATGTGCCAGCAGGCTCCAGCCCTTCCTGGGCAGAACTGAAGCCTTTGCGTATTTATCTGGAGACCCTGGAGATATTCACTGTGCGAGGAGAGTGGCTTTATGGCACAAATCCAGATATCCAAGAGTGTCACACCACAGGTACAACGAGTTCTGGATCCCAGACAGAGATGTGGCAACCTTAGACACTAGAACTGTTTGGAGAGCTAACCCAAACAAGCCAGCAGTAGATCTAAAGGACTTGAATCTTCTCTTATTAAATCAGTTTTCTTCATTTTTGGAGAAATAACTTTAGGGTTGCATCAAACTATGTGAAGGGAAAGAGAGCTCGTGTAACTGCAGGATTGCTGAAACCCAAGGTCAAAGAGCTCTGTTTTTTCTTCTTTTTACTGTTCCTGGCTATGTGTCTTCAACCTTATTTTTGTGGTGTAAAGTCACTTTCTGTGACTGCTCTGTTAGGCAGTTGGTGGAGGGACAACATCAGTGTATTTACAAGTTATTTTAAGCTGAAGTCAATTCCCAGCGGTCAGGATGAAGTGTGTGTGGTATATTAAGTGGGAACACTGGCAACTGGAGCAAGAAAAGGTCCCATTTAAAGAAAATTCAGTAATACTTATAAATTATTTCTAAAGTGCAAGTGTCATCCCGTGAGGTCCTGTGTGCTGTCAGGGGGACACTGACAAAGCCAGGAGGACTGGCTTTGGCTTCTAGTTTCCTCTTTGAAGATCTGTGTAATAAAAAGGGTTGCCCATGCTTGAAAGTGATGCAAGACCGCTCCATTTTGCAATACTAGGGGTCTGGAGAAAAATGCTAGGGGGATTTGGTTTTGTCATCAAAAATAGTCAAGTCACTGAGCTAAATGCCCCTGTCTAGACATAAATCTGGTGTGTGTCCATTGGATTTGCTCTCCTCTGGATATTCAAGAGTAACTGAAATCTGAACTTGGCCAAGCAAAATGGTTTTTAGTAGGGCCTTATTTTACTCCTTCCCTTGTATTTCTCCACACTGGCACAGTTATGTTGCCACAAAAACTGTTTTGTCTGCAGGCTTTGCGTCCTTTTCATTGTGAACAGATTGTGTCTGTACTTCAGTGCCCGCTATCCTAGAGCTCCCCAGGCCCCAGCAGCCTGGGCTTTGTTCCTCTGCAGCACGATAAGCCCATCACTGCTTGTCCTGGGAAATGCCTAATACGTGAGAAGGAGCCCTGATTCATGTCTTTGAAGGGCTTGCATTTTGGTTAGATCTGTGATTGCCTGAATATGCCTGTTCAGCTTGCACAGCTTCTCTTTAAGCCGGAGCCTCTGCTTTCACCAGCACCTTGACAGAAAACTGTGGCAGCAGAGGAGTGGACACAGCATAGCATTATGGCAAGAGACTCACTGCCCAGCCTCATGGGCCACTTGCCTCACCTTTTCTCCTTGTTTCTTTCTTTAGCTGTCCTCTGTGAATTCATTTCTATGCACTTGACTTAAATCCCCTCCAGAAAATTTGGGATACTGAGAAATCACCAGTTCTTTGCCTGAATAACAGCCCTGGAACAAAGGCAGAGGGAACCCCAGGGGAACAGGTTGTTTTCAAAGCATGCCTTTGGCAGAGCCAGCGAGGGAGACTTTTTGGGACACTCATTCTCCCAACAATGGCTGGGTGTGAGAGCAGGTCTGCCAGCCTGCAGCCTTTCCTGCAGAGGCTATTTGGAGCTCAGCCCCCTGCCATAAGTGATTACGGCTGCCTGCTGATGGAGGCAATGTGGATGCTTATCCTCCAGGTCATCTGAGGGTGAACCGCTTTTTTGCCAGAGAGCCACAAGCAGCTCTCAGGAGTGCAGCTATTCCTGAGCACTGGCTGTGCCGCAGGGGTTTGGAGGAGGAAAGCTTCTTAGCTCAGCCCCTGAGCCACAGGGTGTGTTTGAAGGGCAAGGCAATGGCTCTTCATGAGGATGTAGTGCAAAGCAGTGGCTGGGGCCTGGGAGATGCAGCCCTGGTCCTGGACCTGAACTTTGCATCTCCTTGGATAAGCTGCAGCTCCTTTCCATGTTGAAGTGGGATGAGGACACCCATTTCCCTGAGACCCACAGCAGCCAAGTGAGAGGTGTCCATAGGCACCATGGATCTTCTCTTCTACAGCCTCTCTTCTCTGTGCATCCCTCTTGCTGAGTGCTTTTGGGACATATCCAATACAGTCATACCTCAGGAGTGTAGCCTATGTTGGGGTGCGCTGATGGACAACCCTGTCCGCCAGGGTCCAGCATCTGGCAGGCTCTCCTGCCTGCCTGCTTTATCCATCACAGGAAGACAGTTGGATGTCACAGCCTATCAAACCCAAAATTTCAAACTGAGACAGCCACGTCCCCGGAGAATGGGTGAAATTAGGAAGTGGAATGGGGCACTGAGAGATACTCACCCACAACCGGCAGACACAGCAGTGATGTGCATGCTGTTAGGACTCCAGCCCAGAAATCCCATCTTGGCCCTGTGCTGCCCCTCAGCTGTCCATCCTGGCAGACACACGAGTGAGAAGGGGAGGATGAGAGTGCAGGTCCTGGTGTGGGGCAGAGGGAAGAGGTAGCAGTAGTATGAGGGAAAGGATGAGGAACTGGATCATGGTGTGAGCAGGGTGGAGCAGGCATCCAACGGGTGTTGTGGCCAGCAAAGCCCTCAAAACCCTGGGACACGGGTAAGCAGCTCCCTGTTGGCTCTGCATCTCCATAGGGGTTGGTTTGGCCTCCATTTCTGCTGGTCATACAATTTAGATGGAAAAATGTAACTAATTCTCTCCAACTCATGGCTGTGCAATGTCCTGGGCCCCTGAGGACTCTCATCAGGGATGGCAAATCGGACACCGGTCCTCATGTGCAAGACCCATCCCAGCCATGTTTGTGCATTGTCTCACTGAACCCAGCAATGCCCCAGAGCTTGAAGAAGGTGGGCTTTTACTCTTCTTCAAGCTCTTCAGCTTTTCCTTGCTCGTGATATTACATACATTGTCCCTGGGCATTGTCTGGGCACTTTGGGGCAGTGTCCCTCATTGCAGAGCCTGGTAGTATTTGCTGCAGTGACAAGGGCAGGAAATTTGGCATGATGTGGAGTAGGAAGAGATGTGGCTACAAGGGCCAGAGGAACAGCTTGAGATTTGGCACATCCCTGTAACTCCTCCTGAGCTGCTGCCAGAGCCTGACACAGCCTTCCCCAAACAGCCGGCCTGGGTTGGAAAGGGCTGAGGCTGCCAGTGGAGTCACAGAGGGCAGCTCCCTGCCTGGGAGATTGTCTGTGCTGTTGTAAAACACATCCCAAGTGCATTGCCGAAAAAAGCCCTTTGCTTGCCTTGCCTGCGTGTTTCCTGACACTGAGTGCGTCAATCTACAGAACTCCATGCCCCTGCATGCCCTGATCGAAACCATCGTGCAGCTCCCACCCCTTGCCAAGCCTCTCCCCAACTTGCACTCGTGCCACTTACCAGCCTCCTCCAAAAGAAAAGACAGGGAGACACCTGCGCCGGCAGGCAGGCCAGATAAATGGCCCTTGCTCAAATTAATTTGATGGGCTCAATGGGGAATTGTTTAAATGAGAGAAGGGAAGGAATCGCCGATGAATAAAACGTCTTGCTGCTCACAGTGATGGAGCTGACACAAAAGGATTATTTTTATCCCATGGAGAAAAGGAAGAGAAGAGCCCTGCGAAGCAGAGAAGAAGGGCTGCCTTACAGTCCCGCTGGCTGTGGGAGATGCCGTGACGGCTGCGATCAAAGCAGCTCTAAGGTTTTCCTGGAGGGAAGCTGTTATGCTCCAATTCACAGACTTTTTCTGCGAGACGGGATGCCGGACGCCAACTGTGTGAGGCCATCTTAGGGAAAACATCCCCTGTTCTCCCCTACTCCCACATCCCACCAAGGAACTGCCTGTGATCCCACTACTCCCAATCCAGTGGGTGTCTGAGCTCCTCACCCCACCATGGGGTCCTGGTCAGTGCAGAGACCTGTCCTGCCTGGGCAGTGTTGTGTTTCCTACCTCCAGCCTCCTGGGCTGAAATCCCCTTCTTGTTATCCCCCAGATCACGTCCCATGAGCTGTGCCCTTGCTGCATGGTGTCCTATGGGTGCAGCTCTCCCACTGCCCTCCCTGGCGCAGAGGGATCTTTTCACATGCCTGGCCATGATGCTTCCATTTCTCTGCCATGGCACAGCTGACTGTTACACAGCATCACAGGAGTGCCAGGTCCCATCCAGGTGATTATCCCTTTATCCCCAGCCCTGATGGCAGAACACTCCCTCGCCACAATCATGTATTTGTGCAGGGAATTGTCCTTGCTCACTCGCCATAGCTTGCATTTGTCCCTGTTAAATCACATGCAGGTTTTCCAGGTCAGATCTCTCATCCAGCAAAGTAATTTCAAATTCCAGTCCTGCCTTCCTGGACACCTGCAGCCTTCCCATCTGTCCCAGTGTCCAAGCACTAACAGAAACCCTGACCAGATCCCCTCCAGACCACGGAGCTATGAGCATTGCACACAGCTCTCTGCTGACAGCTCTGGGTACAGCTATTCAGCTGGGTCTTACCAGCTTCTACCCACTTTATATAGATCTTTTACCTTCCTTGAGGAGAGGAATATCAAGGTAGGCAATGGCAAAGTCTTCCTGAGGTCAAGATTAATGATTTCTGTCTTTTCTGTCCACAAGCTCTATTATCTAGTTGCAAAAAGAAATCAGATTGGTTCGGCATGACTTCTGTGGTACAAATCCATGTTAGCTGTGATGCATCTCCTCACAGGCACTTACACATTGTTGGCTTGTTCCACTTGTCTTCTGAAAAGTGAGGTTAAACTGAAAGTGTCTGATTCTCTTTTTTTAGGATAGTTACTGCCTTTAACTTTTTCAGCTTTCTGATCCCTGTCATTCCTCTGAAATTCCCCAAGATAAATGCTTCAGATTAAGGCCATTAGGTTGAGCCAATGTGAAGACAGCTGCCTTTCCAAGGGGCTGGCGCTGTTGTGGCCAGGATGGTCTCAAACACCATAAGCAAGCCAAAGCATGTGGGCAGAGATAACACTCTTTATTAGGCAAACAAATATACCTGGGAAGAAAAGAGAAGTGCATGTGCCCTAAAGCTTGTCTTTTATTCTCCATGTATATATATATATTAGTTGAACTAATAAAAGGCATTGCATCTCCCTGCCAGCCTGTGCTGTCTGGGTACAGATTAACCCATGCCCTACTCAGCCAGAGCAGCCATCTCCCCTTTTTGGTTGCTGGTATTGGCTGTGATATCCTGAGGACTGGAGATTGCAGGGAACGGGAAAGGTGCCTTTCCAGGAGCGCAGAGGGAGTGTAGACATGAGCACTGCTCAGTGTCTGCTTTCTTACTTGTTTGCCTCCTCTGACTTTCTGATGATTATATTGACTTGCTGTCAGAAGTCAGGCACTGAAACCAGAAAGACCAGAAACCACTTTTGCAAATGCAGCTGTGAGACTGGAGGATGCTCATCCCTCTCCAGGATTAGGCCTCCTGCTTTGATCTGCACTGAGGGAACCTGCTAAGTCAGGAAAAGGAATGCAATTTTTATCTGGGTGGGCAACTGAAGAACATCCAGTGGGAGTGCAGGAAATTAATAATTTAGTGTCCTTTGTGTCATTAAAAAAAAAACATGCCAGGCTTTGCTGCATGGTTATAGTTTGTAATGGAGCAGAGCAAAAGCCTGATGGATTGGGTTTCAATTACATCTGCTTGTTCACGAAGAAAAGCTGTGCTATATAAACACTGGGGTCTGGGAAACTCTGGCTGCAGAAGGAAAAGGGAAGCCCAGCCTGAGAAATCTCTGCTCATCCTCTGCCACAAGGCCAAAGGCAGGGCTGTGGAGGTGCCATCTCACTCATCCCAGCCTCCCAGGGTTTCCCAGCATAAAGCACCAGTGAAGGAGAGGGGTTTGTGTCCTGTTCCTGCAGTGGGGAGAGCCTGGGGTAGCTCAGGCCTGAAGTGCAGTTCCTGAGGATGGAAATCCTGGGGTGACTGTAGGGAACAAAGACTTGCAGAGGCATCTGTCATCCCTTCTGCAGTGGCAGAGGAAACTCCAAGTTTCTTGCCTCTTGCCTATGTAGGGAAATTTCATTCTTCAGGGTGTTTGTACCCTGCCCATAGCCAGGGATACAGGGATGTGCTGCCAGGCATGATTTTTCAGAGGCTGGTGCTGTAGGCAAGGTCTTCTGCAATCAGTCAGATCTTCATTTTGAGTCAAGGTTAGTCTGAGCTGTAACTCAGAAAAGCAACAAGAAAATGGGACGCCACCATTGGCTACGTGCAAAGGGAGAAAGAGAGAGGGTTTGGCAGAGAAAGCTCCAGCTCTCCGTTCCCTTATCTCTGAAATAGTGCTAACAGTTGTGATCACAGGCTGCACAGCGTTTCCCAAGAGCAAGGCAATTGGCTTCTCCACTCTTCTCTGTCCCTGCCCCTTACCCAGCTTGAAGTCACTGGCAGGGGTTCATTAGAGAAGGTACCCATGCTTCACAGTGCTTCACAGTGACAGTTTTTGCTTTCTGCAGGCTGCAGTGAAACCACTGACTATACCTTGTCCCTGCTCCTCCCTGGGAGTGAGTAAGCTCCAGCTTAGTAAAAAAGGTGCTACAGAAGTGCTACTCATTATGTGGTGTGGTTGAGTGAATTAGAGGAAACATAAACATTGCAATCAAGCTTTCCCCTGCTTCAGAAAGAATTGCTTGTCTATAAAAGTGAGACCTCCTAAACACCACCATGTTCCCTATGCGCTTACTAGTCTGTGAGCTTTCAACCTTGCTTGGCAAATCCTTTTGACTCAGGCCTGTGATAAATCTGTTGCAAGATATTATTTATAGCCCGAAAGAATGGTTCAACATGGACTTTCTCTTAAAAATAAACATCCTGTTTGAAAAAAAAAAAGCACTACACAAAACCTGCTTGGATTCAGCTAAAGGGAGCTAGGACTAGCAGGTCTTTAAAGGTAACTGTAGGCAGGGGTCTCTGCATGATATAGATGAGTCTGGCAAGGTTCAGCAGGGTATTTTCATGATGCAGCTCTTGTTGGTAGTGCTGTCAGTGTCAGATGTGAGTGTTGCTGCCAAGTAAATAGCGCCAGCAGCAAGATGGTCTCAGAGGCCAACCCAGATGACTAGGTACTATGGTGTTGTTTTAGCAATGCCCATCAGAGCACAGACAAAAGCAAGGTGGCACAGGGTGGATATAAAACCCATGCAAACAGCCCTCACAGCTCTGGGGCTGCATCCTGAAACTGGAGATGCTGAAAGAGGCTTGAAGGTTGTAAAGGAAAGCATGAACTTCCAGCATGACACTGGAACACTGAGCCAAACATGGAGTCTGGCTGCCCCACTGGGGTAATTCAGAGCAGGAGTGAAACCAGGGCCCTGTGTTTGGAAGCGGCATTAAGCAAATCCATCACCAGCTGCACTGCACACATCCAGGGTTGACACTTCAGTGGAGGTGATTGATTAATAAAAAATGCAAACTAAGTGTGGAAGAGCAAGAAGGTTGATCTAACGTCTGGGAAACATAACTTCAAGGAGCTTTTTAAGACCTCACAAATAAATTAAGACATAACTTGATCTCAGCCTAAAACACCTGCATGGGAAGGGATTCACAATGGTGCAAGGCTCTTTAAATTAGCAGAAAGATATAATGGGATTTGGCAGCTGACCGAATTCAAACAAGGACTAGAGCACACATAGTTAGTGTGGCACTAGCTTGTCTGCATCTGTCAAACTCCTTCAGGTCAAAACTCCTTGTCTTTTACTGAAAGATGTGCTTTAGCTCCAAGAGGAGTCACTGTTGTGATGAGTTTACTGACTGAGGCTGTGTGAATTGTAATGGTTATTTCTGGGCTTAAAACTTGTTAAATCTACTTCTGCTTTTGATCTTGAAATGATAAGGCATTGACAGGCAGCATTATAGAGAGAGATTCACAGCTTTTATAAAGAGGTAATCACAGCTTGGAACAGGCCAGGTAGCTGTATATGAAGAGATTTACAGACTCCTGAACTCTTCAGTTCTCTTGATTCTAGCTTATTTACTAGCTCATGTGTTAAACAGTCAACTATAAGCACTCAGAGACAACAAGGTGTTACAATAACAGCAAGCACGGGTCAACATTAAATCAATGTTATCCCTTTTCTGCCATTGAAATAAGCCTAGTGGAAAAATATATACTTGCTTCATGCGCCTGGGATCATATAAGCTCCCCTCTTATGTCAGCTTTCCCAGTTGTCAGTAAGCACAGGGAAACAGTCCTCACTTTATGATCCCCATGGTGCCAGCTCTTACGGCCTCAGTCCAGCTTCCTCCTTGGTCCTCTAGCTATCTGCTCAGGCTCCCGCTCTCCATGGGTTTTCTCCAGTGCTTTCTGGTTGCCATTTTTCACTGGGAGACCTTCTTCTTCTCTTTACCCCTCTAATACCAACATTCAAACTGATCTGTACAGCTTCCTCAACATTTGGATACCCTGGGAGGAGGGTGCTGGGGAGCTTGTCCCCTCTTACAGTGTGCCAGCATTCTCCAGGGGCTGGGAATTGCCCCACTGAGGGCTGGATTGCTCTGCACCTGTCCCAACACTATGAACAATATATGGTTAAGAGAACATTTGCTTAGAAATGCTGTCTGCAATAAAACCAAAACAACAGGGTAGGGTAGAGCTGCAAAACTCATCAGTTTACACTTGGTGGTTAAGAACATCCTGGAATCACAGACCCATGGGCATGTTCAGACTGTAAGGAGTGTTGGAAGGTCTCTAGTTTAACCTCCAGCTCAAAGCAGGCTCAGCCCTGAGATCAGCCTCTCTGGAGCCCATTCCAGTGGCTGACTGTCACTGTGGAGAGAAACTTTCTTATGTCACATTGGATCCTTCCCTGTTTCAGCTTATGGCTGTTGTGCCTCATTCTCCTGCTGTGCACCTCTGTAAAGAGGCTGTCTCTGTCTTCTTGATATCTTCCTCTTGGGTGCTGGCAGGCTTCTGTTAGGTGACCCAAAACCATCTCTTCTCCAGGCTGAACAAGCTGAGCACCCTTAGTGTCTCTTCAGTGCAAATCCTCCAGCCCCCAACAATCTTGCTAGTCTCTGCTGGACCTAGTCTGGTTTATCAGCATCTCAGTTCAGCCCTTAAACTACCTTCTGCCTCTCTTTCTGTGGATGAAACTGGAAGCCTCCTATCCGTTAGCTGAAAACAAAGACTTTTTATAGTCTTTTTTTCATCACTGGGGCAGAGAACAGAAGCACTGAGCCAGCACAGCTGTCATCTCCTTATCTTATTTCTTTCCTCCCTAGAAAGCTCCTTACCTTTTTTCCAGCAACTGAGGACATGGGATCACATAGCACTGGGAACAGGAGGTGAGAGGGGTTCACCCTCTTCACTTCCTCCCACCTCCCAAAGCTTCTTTCATTAACACTCACCTAGTGTTTCTTAATTAGCACATTCTGGCTTGGAGCTGCCTGCCTGTGTTGCAGCCTTCTGGAGAAAATCTGCTGAAGCTGTATCTATTGTGTGACCAGAAGTATCAAGCACTTAGGCATCTTACTACAGTGACAGCTACTCTTATGCCACAGCGTTACACAGGGGTTGAGTCTGGTTCTCACCGTCAGCTTCTGTAGCCATCCTTGGCTTTACCTGTTTCTCCTGAGGGAACCTTCTCCTGTGGTTGTGTACTTTCTTCAGACTTTTGGTACAATCCACGTGAGAAGTGCATGGCTGAGCTAAGCCAGGACATTGCAAAGGTTACACCAGAAGTGGGAAGAGTAGCAGGCTGAAAAATCACCCCAAAAGAGCAGTTATCAGTGGAATAACTGGGATGGTATCTCAGAGCAGTCTGCAGATTTATTTTAGGGGGTTGGTTGGTGTCCTCACTTGCATTTCAAATTTCCCATTCATTCCTTGGATGATCTAGCAGAGAGTCCACTTACAAAGTCTTCACAGGGCCTGGTGGCATGGATGGTCACAAGGACTTTGAAAGACTTTGCATCAGATCTCATATTGTGTTTGCCACAATAGCATCCAAGCCCCAGATGGTCATATAGGAAACATTGCATTTGTCTATGGTTAAATCAGGGGTTACTGGAATAAATCAACTCTGTTACAGATTCTCTGCTGCTCTCACTGGATTTCTAGCTCATTTGCAGATGGTTGCTGGGGAAGTTAAATTACGAACAATAACCACTCACAATGATCCAAGCTTCTTGAGGATTTTACAAGCTAGAAAGAGGCTGGCACTATTTCCCCAGTTACCTTCTTTTCACCTTCGGAGCAACTGCAGCTCTCACTTAGGGATTTTATGCATCTTTATGGCAAATAGGGTGTTAATGAAAGTATAATTACTGCAATTAAATTTGGATTTAATTTTCTGAGCACAAGTGGCCCCTTTCTGTCTTTCTTTTGTTTCCTGCTTGGTTGCCAGCTGTGAAAATCTCTCTTTTCAGGATTGTTCTTGATGCCGAGGCACTTGCGCAGTGCCAGGCATGCAGCAGCACAATGGGCTCAGCCCCTGCTGGGCTGCATTTCACCCAGCTCTGAAATGATGCTGAGCACTCCCCCACAGTGAGGGGGAAACGCATGATCAGCAAAGTGCCTGGAGAAACCACCATGTCTTGGCGTTTGTGGTGTCTGCATCTCACAATACTTTACACGCAGGATGTACATGGTTCACTGTTTTGCAGGAGAAGCAGTTGGATATAGTGGGGTGAGGCAACATTATTTCTACAAAGCAATTGCTTCCACTATTCATCTAGGTCAGTTTAGGCATCTCCTTCATGCTGGTGGAGAAGAACAGTTTTGGTTATTATCCTGAGGAGTCTCAAAATATCACCAGGTTCTTATTCAGTCTTTATTTCTTCCTCCCAGACCCGCAGCCTGACAACACCTCTGGGTTTCAGGGAGCTCCTCACACCAGGATGATACCAGGAGGATCCAGGCGTGGGCTTAGGTCAGAATGGGAACATGAGAGCCTGGGAGGAAGTGACCCATCCTGAGATGATGATCTGACCATTCTGGGGGAATCTGCAGCCAGAACTGGTATTCAGATGTGGCAAGATCTCTGCTATCTCCACCAAGGAGATACAACCTCCAAGGGCCCTCCAGAAAAAATGCTGGCTGTTTATCTGGCAGCATTGCCCCAGCTATGTCCCTCTGTCCCAGCTCCAGCAACACAAAGAGCTGGTTGAGGATCAGGCCATGTTTGCTGTTGTATTGATGCTTTCAACCTTAGTAAGGTGATAGGCTTTGTACCACTGTTGTTCTCTTAATGTAGTGGATCTGTCCGCTTAGTGTTAGGCATGTGCATCAGCTTCAGTTAACCTCTGCTAACAGATTCCCTCTAGTCCTTAAGCCTGCAATTAATTGTCAGATAGTTGCTTCTGCCAGCTTGGCCACTGTCTTGCTGAAGCTGTCAGCTGCCGTTAACCTTGTTCTATCTTTGGTACTGGTGGAACTTGCTGAGCGATGGAAACATTACCTTGGGAAGTGCTTAGCTTTAGCTTAAGGACCTTAATGACTTCTACATTGTTTTCTTCCCAGCCTGCCTTTATTTTGCAGTACTCTGTTGCAAAGAAGCTCCATCAGTTTCAGCAGCTGGCTGAGCAGATGGGTTTAACTGGTCTATGGCACTGAACTAATCACATTTTGGTACAACAGAGACACAGCCGTGAACATGTAAAATTAATTTGGGTACAGCATCCTGGTCAGTGACTCAAAGCAGGGAGCAGTTTGAAGAGGCCACCCCTAGCCACACTGTGACTGTGCTGTTGGCAGCATGCACGATCATTAGGAATATATCCCTCTGGTTTCCACAGATGATGTTGGATTGGCTTTTCCCATGGCCACTTCCTTCTTCAGATATATATTAGCATCAGAGAGATTGATTACTCCTCGCATCTCTCTTCTGCTTCTGTTATAATTAAAACAGCAATATATGCATGAAGCAATTAGATTCTAATAATGCTTTTCTAAATAGGATGTCAAGGAGCTTAGTACAAAGACTTGGGCTGGAGCCAGATCAGCATCTTAAGACTGGATTGTCATTAAAATGACTGTGTTTCGCCTGGACAGCTTACGCAAACACAAGCTCTAGATCTACTTTTTAGTCAGAGTGCACCTCATCTTTGTCTGCAGACAGAACCCAGAAGACCCCATGCTCCTGGGCGGCAGGGCCAGAGTGAGACATGCGCAGGGACAGGTCACCGGTGCATGTGGACTCTGGGTCTGCTGGTGGGACAGGAACATCACCAACTCCAGCCCCATCACCATCCTCATCACTGTGTGCCAGGGAGACAATATTCAGGTCTGCCTTGGGCTTCCTGGAGAGCAGTTTTTGATCAGGTCAGAGCAGATCTTCTCACTGCTGGCAGCATCTTCCAGAAGGAAGCAAGGTGCTCCACAGGTGCCCATGCCCCAGAGGACCACCCCCTGAGCTGCCTCCCAGCATATTGCTGACTTTCTCCTGCATTGCTTTATCCTGTCTGCTTCTGGCTGATATGCAGTCCTTGGGCCCTGCATTTGCAGTTGAGCCAGGATGAATCCTCTTCTTCTCTGTACAGCTCTTACTCAGACCCTTTATGGACAGTCCAACGCCATTGAGTCACTGTGAACATGAACAGGGAGCCTGTATCACAATCTCCACACCACTGCAGGCTGCCAAGAGGCACCGCGAATCCCCCACCAGGCAGCACTGGGGTAAGCCCAGCTTCAGGAGAGGTTTGACACCAGCAAATCTGCTAACCAGGAGCTCCCAGGGCAAAGGAACACTGCAGTGCGTTACAGCTGAGCCTTGTCTGTCTGTGGGGCAGGAAGGGATTTCTCAGCTGCTGTAACAGGGTTGGATCCTGGGGAAGAGCAACAGCTCTAGCTGCAGGATTTCCCATGCTCATCCTGCATCCAGCTTCTCTCTGGCCCCTTTTAAGCCCTGATTTGCATGCTGCAGCGTAACTCAGTTGTAGCTGATGCGATTTAGCGTGACGTCCCACATAGTCCAGGCTAATAGTGTATCTGGTTTCCAGGCCTGGGAGTGTTTGTGTGGCATTTATCACTTGCCTGGCCATTTCCTGTGCAGCAGGTGGAGAGAGGCTGTGCAAATCATTAATTTGTGGCAAATGGGAGACATGGTCTGAAGTAAACAGGATGCACTTTGGTGAGGACAGAGGCAAAATAGGAGGAGAGGGAAAAGAGATGGGAATGATCAAATGAGGAGGTGAACAGAAAAAAATCTCACTTGCCAGCAGTGCCCTGCCGTAGCAGAGGTGTTGTAGGGGAGAGCACAGGCAAGAGAGGGGTGAGCTGATTCTGCAGCACTGCTTAGCACTGCAAAGGCCTTGGCTCCATTTTGGGGTACTGTGCTTGAAGGACATGAGGAGCAGAAGAGCAGCAAGAAAAATGTGGCCAGCTGAGAGGCTGGAAGCAGGGAGATGCAGAGACATGCACACCCCTAAACAGGTCCTGGGCTGGCAGGGTTAAGAAGGCAGTGCGGTTATAAGGCAGAGGTTTTAAGATGGCAGCAAAAGGCTTAGGGAAAGGGTTTCAGTGGGTGTGAGAGGGACATGCTGGCAGCCATCACCAGGAGATAGGTTGGCAGCACCGTCCCTGGGGCTTTTCAAAAGAAATGGCCATGCAGGTGATGGGAACAGAGCGTGACAATCCACCACTCAGGGCACATTGTGCTGGGCACCCCAAGGACTGGGTCAAGTGCTGGACAAGCATCTGTCAGAAGCAATTTAAAAGTAGCTGCTCCCACCATGGAACAGGGTGGACTAGTGGACTAACGCCTCCTAGCCATGTTCCAGGTGACACTGTGATTTAAATTAAACCTACACACAAGAATGTGTCGTCGAGATGACACAATTGTTCACGCAGTTGAAATACCTAGTGCTATTTCTGGAGCGTCCCTGAGTTCAAGCACAGTCATGGAGAGCAGGAGAGAGGGAGAGAGCACTGTGGCTTGACGTTAGATTGCAGACTGAGCTCTTTCAGTAAACAGAGCAGTATCAGTTGTAATACATCTTTCATGCCATTGGCATTTAATGTTATTAAATATGGGGCATCTGTGAGTGAAGACATTTATTTTCACTTCTATTTATAGCAAAACTCAGTTTCCAGTGTACTTGTATTTATCCAGAGTGAAGTATATTCACATGCTCTCATGTTAGTAGCAAAGAATAATACATTTCCTATGCAAATATTTTTAGGAGCTGTATTAAAAAATTGGCATGACAAAAGTTTTCAAGAAGGTGCCATGTTAAGAGAGAAAAAGCAGCTGGACTTTCTTGAGGCAGTTAAAAGGTGATCACAGGGGATACATATATATTAACAGTGGTGGCCAGAGAAAGAGGTACTGGAAAAATTGCAACTTTTAAAAATATACTGTTCATACAACTGCAAATGGTTTCTCATGAGATGCTGCACTCTATGAGATAACAGCAGTACCAAAATATTGCAAGATGTGCATATTTGCATCCGTATTTGGTTGCTTTTATTAAACTCTAATCCGTAACAACTTACAGAGCTGTCATGCAAAAATGCTAAAGTAAAGTTGAAGTAAGAAAAATAAAAAAAAAAAGAGATGCTGAGTGATGAAGAAATGTTGCTGGGTGGCTGATGGTGCTACCTGCCAGCTGGCATCAAGGGCTGCAGCTTAAGACTGCCAGGGTCCCTGCTTACCGTAGGGCATCTTCTTGATTTTGCCCCTTTGGGTGGGTTTGGTGTACATGCCTGTGGGTGCTGTGTCTGCTCAAACCTCTTGCTGCAGGGTTGCCAGCCCGAGAAAAGAGGTGGTGCAGATGTGGCTCCTTGTGGTAGGCACAAGAGCTAGGGAAGCCTGGGCATCTTTAGGATTGTTTAGGTTGCATTGAGGTTTGGTGTCTGGGTTTCACTGGAATTGCAGCAATATTTGAACTCAAGCTAGAAGCTAAGGTATTGCCTGTGTGGTGGTTTGTATGGACAATCTCAGCTAAAACCTGCTTCTTGCTTCCTTCCTTCCCACTGCTTGGGTCTGAGAGATCCCACAGCTAAAACATCAGGCACAAATGCCCCCACCAGCCTTTCCATCCAATGCCATTATGACACGTAGCATGTGGGCAGGCTTTGGGTAACGGGGCTTCCCACTGAGTGGTGCTAAGAGCTAATTGAAGTAATCCATCCCATACAGAAAAGCCCAACGGCACTGCAGAAAGTCCGAACCCCGTAGGGCTGGAGCCAGGGTTTAAGGGCAGTGGGGGATGCACTGCTTGTCCCCCAGGGAGGTGAAGGAAAGGGCATCCCATCCCTCTGTCCTTATCCCAACAGTGGTTTGCACTACCAGGACCCCCTGGGCTGGAGGCAAAAGCTTTTGGGCTTTTTACTCCACTCCAGACCTTTTACGAAGCCTCTGTGAGTGAGGGGAGGCTAATTGTCTTGCACAGTAAGCAAGAAAACCATGAACTGATACAATTGAAAATCTTTTCCATGTGCCTTGTGAGTTTATCATTTTACCAGGCTGCTCCGATCAAGGTGGCTGCTGTTGGCTTTTCTCAGTGACCAAGGGTAATGATGCCCGAAGGCAAAGCTGTTCTCCATCTTGCATATGCATGCACGCACACACACACTGCTCACAGTTAGAGTGCGGCCAAATTGTGCCCAGGGCTGGCAAAGCCCAGTGTGACCTCCTGAAGGAGCAGAGAGCCTGTTGCTGATGCTTCCTAATCACAGCATCTGTGCAGGGCAGAGTTAAGGGTATTTGCTCATTTGGCCTTTTTCAGACCATGATGTCTTTGGATAACTTTAAAATTTATTCTTCACTTTCAAGATATTTTTTGGTGGTATGTGAACTGAGGATCATGACCACATCCCTGTTTTGAACCCATAAGTGTCAGATATGGAAAAGGCAGAAGACCAACTGTTTTAAATGGTTTTGGCGGCTTTCTGCAGCTGGTACTGGGATGAATTCAGAAAGAGTTAACGAGTCATTGTAATGCTCAGTTCAGAAGAGCTGTGGGGACCGCCACGGGCCCTTTCTGTGCTCAGCTTGGCCTTGCTCACTGAAGTTTTCATGCATGGCTGCTAAATGTGGTCTTCTTATGGCTATATTTAGGTGCCTAAATTAGTGGTGTGTAAGAGATGTTGCTTGTGGCTCTGGAGTTAGCAAGAACATGGAATGTTCAGCATGGCTGGAAGCCAAATAGCTTTGTTGGCAGCCCAAGCAGAAGAGCCCAGTGCTAAGCCTTTCTTAGCCCTTAGGTGAGCCTGATCTTGCCTGTCCTGCACCCCACCAGCACCTTCCTCATGCTTCCCTGTGCCCAGGGCTGAGGACACCATGCTCCGTACTGCAGTCACTGTGAAATGGGCTATGCAGTTTAGCAGCTTCCCATGCTCAGCCAGGGTATACAGCTGGATCAGGCCAGCTAGCAATTGTTTTCAGAGGGCACTCTTGATGCTTCATTAAATCCTGTTAGCGCAGCTTGCCACAACGTGCTTCGGAGGCTCGCTGCTTAGTATTTGTTGAACTTCTTGCTGAGGGTCAGTAGACATCACACCATGGCACCAGTCAGCATGAAAGCAAAATTCAGATTCCTCCATGGCTTTGCCAGAGGCTGCTGAAACCCACGGAGAAGGGTTTGGCTCCTCCTGTGTGCACATCTTTTGCTTCGTGAGGGACATGAGCAAGGATGCAGAGTCCCAGCCAGCCTCTGGCAGAGCAGACGCAGAGCTGTGATGATGGCTGTCCTCCCTTATGGCCATGGATGAGGGTTTGACCTTGCTATTAGCTCTCTGCTGCTGCAGAGCCCATCCATTCCATCAAACGATGTCTCCCATCTCCCATGGGTATTTGTAAGCCAGCCAGCCCTGTGGCATGCTGCAGGCAGGTACCTGCCATTTAGATAGAGGTGACCTCTGCCCACCTCCCCTGAGTGTCACCCCATTCCCTCTGGTTTATTCCCAGTGATACGCCCAGCCCCTTCCAGGTCTGATGCAATTTTGTTTGCACCTCCTGCCTGTCGGATATTGCTGACCTTTGCTCCTGCGCCTTTACTGGCAGATGTGTGCTGCTTAGCCACAGGCTGGTCCTAGCTCTGTGTCTTGGCTGGTTCCAGTGGCTTCACTGGTGACTTCCAGCAAGCAAGGGCAGTTCACCTGGGGCCACGAGACCTGTCTGCCCTGCTATGCCTTGGCATGGTCTGGTGAAGATACTAGCAGAGATCTGAGTCAAGTATGTAAGCTGGAGCAAGGAGAGGTGCTTGCCCTGAACAGCACAGGTTTTAGCTGAAGCTGGAGGGATGAGCATCTTTGAGGCCAATGATCCTGTGTGATTGCTGATGCCTGAACGACCCAGCCATCCCCTGGGCTTTTCTGCTGGTTTCATTCCCCGCAAGCAGAACATTTCCTGCGTCATTTATTTCCAAACAGTAGCAAAATAAGCCTAAATCCTTATCTCCAGTCTGTCAGCTAATCCTTCCGTGGGCCAGGAGCAACGCTGTCAAATCAGGCTGTGAGTGTGACTCGAGGCTCTCTGTAGCTGATAAGCACGTTGCTGCTGTATGTAAATGGGCTTCTTGAGAGCCCAGAAGTGGTCCTGGCACAGACATCATTCCCAGCTCAGCATAACTCCAGCTTCACCCGCTGTATAACAGCATTGGGTTGCAATAGGACCATAACGAGGTAGGTTTTGGAAGGCTTCAGGGCTGCAGGTCATATCACACCCCCATTGATGCATGTTTGGTTGGTGGCCCAAGGAGCCGGTGAGGAAAAGTTTGCTGTGTTTATGAAGGATTTGGGGGTCTTCCCAACAGAAATGTTCCAGGTAAGTCTCTTCTTTGCATTCATTGAATTTGCCAGACCCATTGCTGGTATGTTTTGCTAATGCAGCAGCGCTTACCCTGGAGGTATCACCTTAACCCACCCCTGAGCAGGGTAGAAGGAACAAGAAAAGGTCTTCTCCAGAAGCAACATACCTCTGAAGATCTGACAGCCTGTGTGCCCCTTCCCTCTGAGGATAAGGATGGGAGTTTTGGGCAGCCCCATGGTGGCTTCTTGGAGCTTCTCAGCCCCTTCAGAATCAGTCTGTAAAAGCTTAAACCCCTTTTGCATGGGAAGCTGGTGTCCTAGGTCACTGGGCCGCTTTGTAGAGTGTCCAGATCCTGTCCCAGCACAGCTGTGCCTAGAAATCCCATCCTGTCAGGAATGGCAGAGACTGGGACTATCAGTGTCATGATGACAGCAGGGCAGAGCCAGGCCTGTGCCCCTTGGCCAAGACTCAGCAGGGAGAAGGGTCCCCTCTGCTCCCAGGGAAGTTATGGGGACTTTTATGTCTATGTTCATGCCAGCATGGTTGACTTCCTCACTGCTTTAAAACATAAACATGTTTTGCTTTGTTTAATCGAAACCTTACAGCAGATGTTTTATGATTATTTCACCAATGGGAAAAAAAAAAAGGATGCTGAAAAGAGTCAACATCATGGCTTTTATGGGAGAGTTTTATTAAGTCGGCAGTTTACTGTTCAGCTAGGGAATGAAGGCATCAGCCAAGACGCAGGGAATCCAGTTTAAATGACTCCTATGTTGTGGATATAGAGTTCAGTATGTGCCAGCATGGGGAGGGCTGGGGCTGGGCCTCCGAGGGCTATGGATCTGGGGTCTTCAAACCACTAGTCCTCATCCTCGTCCTTGTCCTTGCTCTGCCCTCGCCCCTGGGGCTCCACCTCAGTCCTCTTCCACATCCTGCTTTGCTTCCAGGTTCAGTACTCACCTGGCTGAGAGGACCATCAAGGGTCCTGCAGCAGTTGTGCCCACACTGGCTATGGGCCAGGAGCCCCGTGCCTCAGTTTCCCTGCCTGGAGAGCCAGAGCAGAGGCCAGGAATAAGGCAAAGGGAGTGCAAGGGCAGTGGGGGAACTTGGCCATGAACACATCAGCATGGGGATACGTAGGCGGTGTCCTCCACACCTCATCTCCCTGGGGTCATGCTCCATCAGTGGGGCAGAGCCCATCCCCATGCAGCACCTTTTCTGCCCCTGCCATGAGTTTTCCTGACACGTCCCTCATCACCATTTCAGCCAAGAGCATCCTGCTCTCCTGATGGGAATTGTTAAATCAATGCAAACACTGCTGTGAGCGGCTCTGGTAGCCACTCAATGAGCTCCTCAGGGACAGACCTCCCATGTAAGCTCAGTTCTACATCTGTCAGCTCCATGGGGGAGACGCTCTGCCCTGGCTCCCTCTCAGCTCCTGATGAGCCCCAGGGATGCAGTGTAGGCATGGATGCAGGTGGTGGACAGGCTCAGCTACACACAGGGTGGCAGAGCCCCATGACTGCCCTTTCCATACCTGGCTGTGGCATCCATCGGGAGGGAGAGCCCATTGCACAAGAGGTGGTGCTTCCCTGCATCGCACGTGCTCCGGGAAATGGCAACAGTTCTGCTCCAAGAAGGGCTGCTCCTTGGAGGCCTGATGCTGGTGAAGCTCCTGGATTTGTAGGATGCTGCTGCGTGCATCCAAGCAGATCCCGTGGTGCTATGGTGGTGCCGTCAGTCAGCCTGCAGTGGCCCGGCCAGCTCACATGAACAGGTTCCCCAGGAAAAGCAGATGGAGGAATAAAGGGAAACTTTCCGTTCCAGTGGCCCCGAAAGGACATTACAATTTTCCTTCCCTGTGTCATCCTGCTTGCCTGGTTATGTGGCGTTAAATTAGGGCTCTGGTTCGGTTACGGCTCATTACAGGCTTGCGTGTGACTTTGTTGCAGCTTGCTCAGAAGCACTAAAGGAGCTGAGCCAGTGTGAAAGTCAAGGTTTTAGGGACAGCTCAGTGACTAGGAGCTGAGCCTTGTCTGTGTCTGGTGACTTTGCAAGGCTCAGACATGGTGCCCATGGATCTGGCATTACTACCTGGAGGCATTGGTCAGGGACCCTCCCTAAACCTACCAGTAGGGAGAGCAAGGGGCTTGGGATGGATGTAGGTTGATGGGAGATGGCTTCAGCATCTCCTTTTCCCAGCTGAGCAAAGCAGTTGCCTCCTTAGCCTGTCCAAAGGACCTCTGTATAGTGCTGTGTGCGACACAGGGTGCCAAAGGGAGTGTTTTGAATGCTGTCAGAAAGCAAAGCAGCTTTTCCGCAGAAATAGCTAAGTCCTGAAATACCCTGAGCAGCTGTGTTTATTCCAATGCTCTCACTCAGAGAAATGCTCGGCTGTGATGTGGGCCATTAGTACAAACATCACTCCCAGTGCCCGGACCAGAGCCACAAAGAGCGTTGCTCACTTAGTTGCATTAATGCAACCCAGTACTGTCCCAGCATGCAATTGATGGACTTGGTAAATAAAAACAACCTTGGCTCCTCCCGGCACTCAGGCAAGGAGTGGGGCTGTCTTCTTGGGAACAGAGGGGTTTCCAAATGTCCCTGTTCCCCCCCCCCAGGGCTGCTTTCACCCCACCCATGCCTCCAGCAGCCGAGGAAACCTCTGCTCTGTCAGGGTTGTGCTGGGCTGGGATGAGGGAGAAGTCCGGGCATCCCCTGGGAACTTCTTTCCCAGTGGTAGTCATCTTCAGCAATGTCCATGTTTGCTAGAGAAACGTACTGAGATCCCTGCAGCCCTATGACTTTCTTTTTGTTGTGCCCTGGTGTTTCCTTCTAGTGCTGAAGGGAAGGCGCGTGCTTGTAATTGCTGCATGCAGGGCCATTAAAGGAGCTGATTCAGTGGGAGGAGAATTGATCTTTTCTAAGCGGGGAGAGAAGAAAGCAGGCAGTCTCCTTGCTCAGATGCTGCATGCTGCTCCCTTGGCCTTCCGAGAGCATCCCCATGCAGAGGCTGTGCTTTGGGGATGCCAGCAGGATCCAGCACAGCAGGCTGCAGGCTCCTCCAAGCCCAGCTGGTGATGTTCCCCCTTGCTGTGCCACAGGGTTGGGGACCCACTGCCACCTCTCCCAAGCCCACCTGCCAGACTGGGTACCAGCCTACCCGCTCGCCTGTGCTTGGCATCTGCTTTGTGGGGTGTCTAGAGCCACACTGGGCACAGAGGAGCTTCCCAGCCCCGGAGCAGGGACCTCCCCCAAATCCAGAGGCAAGGTGAGAGCTGGCAGGCTGGCACAGGGGAAGGCTGTGAGCAGAAGGCAGCACTGAGTGATGGGGTGCAGTGACTGGGTGGCTGCTGTTTTGGAGGAACCTTGTGGGGTAAATGCTCAGCTGCAGGAAGGCTTGGTGGGCTGAACACAGGCTGGAAAATTCCTCTGCTGCAGCTGTTTCTGCCATAATATGTACCTGGAGAGCCCAAATCCGGTTATCAGTTTCCCAAAGGCCCCAAGCTCCAATGAGAGCAACGCACTGATGCTCCAGCCCACAGCGGGGTGACACACACTCTGCGTGGAGCACTGGGTGGCACTGATACCCTCAGCAGGGACATCATCCCCCGTCAGGCCTGGAAACTCCTGCTGCTCCCAAGCAAGTGAGGACTGAACTGGACAGGCTTAGTTCCCTCGTGCTGTGTGATTTCTCCCAAGACGCTGGTGGTTTGCATTAGCATTCAGGGAGAGAGCTGCTGGGAGGGTTGGGACAGGTGCTGGGGGACTGTGGGAAAGGCTTGTCCTCCCTGCCCATGCTGGGGCATGCCTCGGGTTCGGCACAGCTGCGAGGCACAGCTGCTCCGGGTGTGCGCAGGGGCAGAAAACCTCAGTGAGGACCTAACATCCCACCAGGGAGGGGCTCTCAGCACCCACCTGCCCTTGTAGGAAAAGCCATTTGGGTGCAAAAGGGCCAATCCCCACACCTGTGGCTGACTCTGCCCAGCAGCACCAGCATGGGATGGGCATGGTGGGACCGTTTTGGGGAGATTTGGACATCTGCATCAGTGTCACTGCTGTGGGAGTTGTGCATGCCTGGCACCTCCCTGGCGACTGGGGGAAAAGTTGGGGGGCTTAGAGGGCGGTCCAGTCCCACGGGGCTGAGAAGGGCTGGGAGGAGAGAGTCAGAAGAAGGTTTGTGTCACTGTGGATCAACAGATCCACTCCCATCCCCACCCAAACCCTTCCTTACTGCCCTGCCCCAGCCCATGGGGGCTTTTACACATCTCATGGCACCTTGGGCTTGAAATACAGGGACAGGCAGATGTGGATCAGCCCCTGGCAAGGGCTGGGAGCTGGGCCACAGTACCCAGCAGCCCCCTCCGTGTTGGACACCTCCCCATCCCTGAGGTCCTCCCTGCTCACAGCTCTGCCCCGTTTGCTCTCTTCACAGGAGAAGAAAGGCCAGGAGGTTAAGAAGGGCCCCGAGGTGGAAATTGCAAAGCTGGACAAGCTGCTTAACCTGGTGAGAGAGCCAGAGAGCAAGGCAGAGAAGTGAGTGAGAAAAACAACAGCTCTGCCGGGGGCTGCCGGCCAAACAAGCCCATCTTTGATCGGCTGCTGTTTGGCATGCAAGCCACGGGCACTGAGCCACCCACTCTTTGCACAGTGGGAACACTTTGCCTCTGTGCCTGGACAAATAAACAGAGGTGTTGGGAGAGCCACAGTGTGCAGTTGTCTCGGGTCAGGCAGACCTCACCACGCTTGGTTCCCCAGAGCCGCACAACCCTCAGCTTTTCCCCACTCTTGGCTGGGCTTGCGCCAGGTGAGAGCCCCATGGAGGACAGGTGAGGGCTGGTCCTGCCAGCCCTAGGGAAACCTCAGGGCTGCAGCCTGATGGCAGCCAGTCCCACGGTGAGTGGTGGCCAGAGAGACCGAGCACTGAGCTGCAGCCCCACAACCATTTGTGGGATCAGCCGCACATGGCCCCCTGGATTTTGGGGTGGCAGCCTAAGCCAGCGGGTGGCTGGAGACCTGGCCTGGCCCCCCATGGCTGTGGGAGAGGGATGTGCCATCACCCCAGCCATATCACAACAGCTGCTGGCCACCAGCTTTGGGATGCTCACAGCTCTGCTCTCCCCAGGGGGGCTCAGCCGCCTCTGCCCAGCTGGTAGCTGCGGGAATGGCTGGGCACTGGGGTTTGCAGAGCCTTCCCACCACTCCGGTGCTTTGCAGCAGAGGGATTAGCTGCTACGTGGCTGCGGTGGCAACAGGAGCCGCGATGGCCTCGCCGCATGCTGATGAGCAGGGACGGGCTGTCACCGCTGGAGCCTTGCGCACAGCTGCCGGGACTGGGGACCAGAGGTGCTCGTTCCACCAGGCAGGAGCTGTGGCAGGTCTCCAACTGCTCAGCTGGCCTGTGCCCCCCACAAACATCCCTGTAACTTAAGGCCACGGCTTGGAAACTCTTTGGTGCCTCTAGCACCAGGGTTGAGGTGTGCTCCCTGCTGACAGACACATGCCCCCAGCCCAGGCAGACATGCTGTGGGCATGAAATACCCAGCCAGGTTTCTCACCCAGCATTTAAAATCCACAGAGGGATGCAGACGTGAGCCCTTCCTTGTCACCATCACCCAGCAAACCACCTGCAGTCTTGCAGGGACATTGGCCACCAGCCCTGGGGCAGCTGCTCCCCAGCCCTGCGGGACGGGCAGGACACACTGCCTGCCCCAGATTTTTCAGGCGCTGGGCAGAGGTCAGAGACACCACTCGGGTCCTACGATTGGTTTATTAGTCTAGTAAAAACAACGCTGCAAAGGGATGCGTTAGCTACACCTGACAAGGGGAGGGACCACAGGCTCTGCCAGGCCTGGCAAGTCTGCACAGGGACCCTGGCCAGCATCCCTCCCAGCACAGCCCACCCCTCTGTCCCCTTATTGCAGCAGCTGTGCCAGCATGGACCTTGCCGATTGCTTGGCTGTAGGATGGGCAGGGCAGAACCCTCCAAAACCCACAGCACTTGCAGGCAGGGTGAGGGAATGCAGCTGCCAGGCTTGGGGACAAGCCAGACCACCAGCATCCCTCCCCACAGGGCCACTGTGGTCCCCGGGAGCGATGGGGCTGGTAGACCCTTCAATGCTGTTTGTCCAGCCATACTCATATCCCCATATCTCCATATCCCCAGCAAAAAGCCATCCCAGGCTGCTCTCAGCAGGGATGGGAATGTCAACAAGGGCACATCTGCTGTCTGTGGACAGGTCAAACCCCACCAGCTGGCCTCAGCTGGGAGCAGGCAGGAGGGCAGGCAGGGACACGTGCCCAGCAAGGAGGAGGGCTGTTTGCCTAGCAGTGTTGGTGATAATGCTGGAGAGGATTGACAGACCAGGGATGAACGGACAGACCATGCAGACCCTCCTGTGGCTCATTAAACTGGCTGCTAGGGCAGATTAAACTGGCTCCTGAGGCTGGGGGCACATGGCACCCCAGAGTCATCCCCAAAGACACTCGGACCGGCAGCACCCTGCTCTGCCAGGGGGGCTAGGGCTGCTGGGGTCCACCCAGGCACATCCCACCATGGACCAGCCGGCCCACTCAGGGACAGGTGCCTGTGCTAGCCCCGCTGCCTCCCCTCTCTGAGCCCCCAGCTGGCCCTGCTCAGGTCTGTGACATGGTGGCCACTGGCCCGGGCCATGAGCACCAGGGAGGAGCCGACGGGCTGTCCCCAAACACGGGGTGCACTTGTGGGCAAGGCTCCTGCTGTGCTTGCTGGCCCCTGGGACAGGCAGGATTGTCCCCGTAGCGCGTCTGCGGCTGCTGTCTCTCCATCCCCATGGTGACAGCGGGCATCCGCAGGGACTTCACACACCAAAACCAAGCAGGTGAAGGGCTGTGCCCCGTGTCACGGCCCCTGCGAGCAGCTCGGTGTCCCCTCTGCTCTTGTGGTGCCCAGTCCAGCGCCCCAGTCCCAGTGCAGGCATCCAGGCTGGCATGACTCCTTCGGCACAGCCTGGTACCCAAGTCCCCAGGCAGCTCAGGGCTGCAGTAGGTACTTCTCTTCGTTCCTTGCCTCATCCACATCAGAAGCCGGGCTCTTCTTGGGGCACGAGGGGGTCCTGCAGGCCTTGCAGAGGATGAGGAAGAGGATGAGGATGAGCAACGCAATGACGCAGTTAAAAGAAATTGCCACAACCGCACCGGTGGAGAGAGCAGCCCCCATCGCCACTGTCCCGTGGGAAAAAGCGGGTCCCGCAGCTTGGCCCCACGCTTGGGATGCCAGCGCAGCGATTGAGTGCGCAGCCTTCCCCCGCCGGCATTGGCAGGGGACAAAAGGGACGGCGGGGGTGCTGGCAGTGGGATGGGGCCAAGCCAGGCAGCGGGACGGTGTCGCCCTGTCGCAGTTTGGCCACTCGCAGCTGTGTCCTGAGCTTCACTGCTCCGCTGGGAAGGACTGATCAGAGCTTTCTCTCGGCTTCCCCTTCTCCAGCAGAGAAGCGGGGACACGGGGACCCCTCTCCTCCCTCCTCCACCTGGAAGGGAGAAAGTCACCGTCATCACCACGAGGGGACAAGCTGCCTGAGCCCCTCCGGGCGGGCTGCAGGGGTGCTGGCAGGCAGTGACCCCGGGGGCTCTGGAGGCTGCAGCAGCTCCCAGGTCAGCTGCTGTTTGGGGGGACCTTTCCAGCACCCCACACCCCGGCTGTCCCCACCGTTCCCTGCCAGGGCCACCAACCTGGAGGTGTCCCCAGTGGGAGACCCATTGCCTCAGCCCAGCCCAAACCCCCCTCCCGGGGCCCCCCCGGCTGACTCTGGGGGGCCTTGGCCCGGCTCTTGTCCCCTCTCCACCCTCCACCTGCTGCTCCTGCCGCCCGCACCCCGCTGCCAGGTCCCGCACCCCAAAACGGGGCGAGCGGCGGGCCGGGCGGCCCCCCCTGGTGCTTTTTGCCCGGCAGAGCCCCCGTTTCGGGGGTCCCCGGTGCCTCTAATCCCCCGCCCCGCCGAGGAGCGGGACACCCGCGGAGCCCCCGGCCCTCAGCGGGGCACCGGGCGGCAACAGGTCCCGCCGAATCCGCCCTCCCTTCGCGGGGCCCCGGCGTTACCTACCTGCCTCCGCTCCGCCCCGGCAACAGCCGGGACCCCGCCGGCGGGCGGCGGGAGGCGCTGCCGGGACCGGGACCGGGACCGGGACCGAGACCAGGACCGGGGGGGTCCCGGCCCGGGGGCCCGGCGCGGAGCGGTGTGCCGGCGCCGGGTCCCGGTGCGGGTTCCCGGTACGGAGCGGGGC
>NW_010972612.1:1169806-1175353 GCF_000737465.1 Haliaeetus leucocephalus | reverse complement strand
GGACGACGGGGACGGACACGGATGGACGACACAGGTCATTTAGGGACATTCGGTGCCCAGGGAACCTGAGCAGCGGCGGCGGCGTAAGCACAGCCGGCTTCTCCCTGTCCTGTGCCCTGGGGAAACTGAGGCAGGGGGCAGCCCCCACCCCTGCTGAGCTGTAACTGCCCCCTCCGTATGGGCACCAGAGCCAGGGACGCTCTGGTGTGGGGTGTCACCTCGAAGTGGAGATGCTCGCAGGGAAGGACACGGACATGGCACCCAGGGGAGGTGGCTGGGGGGCACACAGGGAGCTCTCCCCACTGCCGTGGGGCTTCCGGGGACCCCCAGGGATCAGGTCCCAGCATCTGCAGCTGCTCTGAAAAGCCACGGCCAGGCCACGTGTCTGGCCGGTGGCACAGACTCACGGCAGTGACATGGAGGGGGGGGGTCTGCTGCAGTCCCTCGGGGTGCGAGGGGCCTGTCCAGCCAGGCCACCCCACACACTGGTCCCCTGGCTGACCCCACGGGCTGCTCGGGGGTTCGGGGTGCGATGGCTGGCTGCTCCCGCTCCGGCCCCGGGGAAGGAAAGGAAAGCTCCGGCGCTGGCGGGTGCTGCAGCACCCAGAAGGGAGAGCTGCCGCAGTGAGCCGCGGGTAACTTTCCAACAGTGAAACAAAAATAAAAATCACTTTGCAGCTTTGATGAGGTGGTGTTAAACATGCCACCGCCACGAGGGAGGCCACGAGGGAGGATTACGTGGGCTGTTTGAGGATCCGGCTCTCTGCTAAGAGGGTGTTTTTAACAGTAAACAAACACAAACACATTGCTTGTGGCAATGTCAGAAGCCGTCTTATCAGGCACTCGAGCATCTTTCCTTGGCATTTATCGCTAATCTGCTAATTAATCAAGAAAAGCAGTCTCCTCCTTAAGACAAGTGGCATTCCTGAGGGGTGGGTATTGGGACCAGCACTGTTTAACATCTTTGTCGGTGACACAGACAGTGGGATTGAGTGCACCCTCAGCAAGTCTGCTGACAACGTCAAGCTCTGTGGTCCGGTGACACGCTGGAGGGAAGGGATGCCATCCAGAGGGACCTTGACAGGCTTGAGAGGTGGGCCTGTGCAAACCTCATGAAATTCAACAAGGCCAAGTGCAAAGTCCTGCACATGGGTCAGGGTGATCCCGAGCACAGATACAGGTTGGGAGGAGAATGGACTGAGAGCAGCCCTGAGGAGGAGGACTTGGGGGTGTTGGTTTACCAGAAGCTCAACATGACCTGGCAATGTGCGTTTGCAGCCCAGAAATCGAACCGTATCCTGGGCTGCATGAAAAGAAGTGTGGCCAGTGGGTTGAGGGAAGTGATTCTCCCCCTCTGCTCCGCTCTCATGAGACCCCACCTGGAGTACTGTGTCCAGCTCTGGGGTCCCCAACATAAAAAGGACATGGACCTGTTGGAGCAGGTCCAGAGGAGGGCCACAAAGATGATCAGGGGGCTGGAGCACCTCCCCTGTGAGGAAAGGCTGAGAGAGTTGAGGTTGTTTAGCCTGGAGAAGGCTCTAGTGACACCTTCTAGTGGCCTTCTGGTACTTAAAGGGGGCCACCAGGAAAGATGAGGAAGGACCCTTTAACAGGGACCATAGTCACAGGACAAGGGGTAGCAGTTTTAAACTGAAAGAGGGCAGATTTAGATTATATATAAGAAGTTCTTCACTGTGAGGGTACTGAGGCACTGGAACAGGTTGCCCAGAGAGGTTGTCGATGTCCCCTCCCTGGAAGTGTTCAAGACCAGGTTGGATGGGGCTTTGAGCAACCTGGTCCAGTGGAAGGTGTGCCTGCCCATGGCAGGGTGGTTGGAACCAGATGATCTTTAAGGTTCCTTCCAACCCAACCCATTCTATGATTCTGTGATTCACTCTATGTAAGGGAGCAGCAGCTGGGAACAGCACCAAGACAGATCAGCAGAACTCTACCCCATCCCCAGCTCTCACCTGCTCTGGCACAGCAGAGGTCTGGGCATCTCCTCAACCACCTCGTTAGCTCTGGGGACAACAGCAGGGCAGAGCGCAACAAGACCCAGAAGGGAAGGGGAGGAGGACAAGGCATGTAAACCTGGCACTGCCCCAGCTTGCACCGGGCACTGGGCTGGTGAGAAAGCTCCTGCTGATGCAAGGCAAGGGCAAAGTCATGTCTGTGCAGGTGTCAGGTCACACGGGTAACGCACTGTCTCTCTCCTGCTCCGCCAATTTAAGTAAAAATCCCTTCTTTAAATGCTTGTATTGTTTCCCACTGACTTGACAAAGCAGAGCATCAGGTCCAACTGGAGCTCGCCAACACAGGCAGTGACCCAGGAAGAGCGGGCAGAACAGGTAGCGCTGGGAACACAGTGAGCAGGGGCAGTTCCAGCGAGAGCTCAGCCTGTCACAGGGAACAGCACTTTCTTCCTGCCCAGCTTTACTTACCAGAGCTGCTCCAGAAGGGAAACTACTGGCAAGAAAAGATGCTTTGTCCTTTGCCTCACTCGGCAGAATTTGGGCCGACTGTTTTTGAGGCTGTAGTTCTAGTCAGTTTAAAAGAACAACAACAACAACTACAAAAAATAGCAAAAAGCTTCCCAGAAAAAAAACCCAACCTTGATCTTTCTTGGATATTAAAGGGGAACAGCAAAGGCAGGAAGAAAACCTTCCCCCCTCACATCAGGGTCCATTTACAGTCATGAGAGGAACAAACGTGGAACAGCAGGTCCTCCCTTCCTCAAGGAAAGCTGAAAGAGCAGAGCTTCAGCCGGCAGCTGCAGCCCAATCGCCAACGCTTACAGGGTGACCTCCAGTGGGATGAGGAAGACATGACAAATTTCATGTTACATGAAGAGGAAACTTTATTTTAAACCCATCTCTGTGCATTATAAAGGAGAAGAAAAGGGAAAGAACAGGGTCCTTTGGAGCTTAACATTATCACCACCCCAGGGCACTCATGCAGCTACAGGATTTCAGGCTGGTTATGAAATGATTCGACTCCTGCCACTTTGGCAGAGAGAGGTGTAACCGTCAGCATCACCAAGATGAAAGGAGGACAGAAAGGGCACTACATGCACACAATTGCAGACGGAGTTGTATTCCTGCAGTCCCACATTCAAACTGCCTGATGGGCTTAACAGATGGACTTCGAAGCACAGAAGAAGTGGCTGACCCAGCCCTGTGCCCCGCTGCCCACTCACATGAGCTCCAGCGACGCAGGTGGCAGCTGGGGAAATCCATGTCAGGTCCCATCTCTCCTCTGTATCACAGCAAGAGCCACCTTCCCCTGCCACAAAAGCAGGCACTTGGCATGCACACCTGCTGCATGGGCTGCTGCACCGCCCCGAGCAGCTGAAACCCTGCTCAGTGAGCAGCCGCTCACCAGGGCTCACTGACAAGACATCAATGGTCCTTGCTCAAGCAGAGACACCTCCCGTCTTCCCTGAACCACGGGCTAAGGACTACAGCCTGGCAGCCTTTGACGAGGGAACTTGTCAAAACACAGTTTCAGATAGCTACAATCACATCCATTTTGAAACACTTAACTTCTCCTGCCCTCCCCCAACAACTCTGCAAGTTCAGCAGCAGCTTTCCAGCTACAGCAGCTGGCTTGTTTCCGTAACTCCCCCAAACTACACCCAAATGTGGTGCCAGTGTCTCAGGACTTGGCGCAGGACTCCCCAGGCCCTCCTCCAGTGGACCAAGGGTGCTTTCCCATGCTGCCAGCTCCTCTGCCGCCACCCTTCTTTTTCTTCATTTGGCCCTGGGACTCTGCTTTAAGTGTCTCGATCCAGAAGGCATCAAAAGAGCCTGGAGCCTGGTACCCCGGCTCCTGAGGATTGAGGGCGTCTTTGCTGAGTAGGACACATATGGCAGGAATGTTTCTCTTCACTGTCAAGGCATCGAGGCCTGCCTCAGGCACAATGGGTTCCCAGATCTCTTCGATCTGTTTGAAGAGCACTTTGGTGATCTGGTGCAGCTCTTTGAGCCTTCGTTTCATGATTTCCACACAGGTAATGGTCTTGCTGACAGCCTTGCCTGAGCCAGTGAAAAGGATCTGTCTCACCGATTCCTGCTCCATCTTCCTGATGGCATAGCCCATCAGATTTCTGATTTTGCTGCCGTCCTTCACTTTCATTTCAATAATATCAGGGGGCAGGTCGGTGAAAGGAAGAGGACATGGTTTCTCCACGATTCTGGTCTTCTTATAGTTCTCCATTCTGCAGTGCTGAAAAGGAAAACATATCCATTAAAAATCTCCCACTATAATTGCTGCACCAAGAAACTCTCACCACGATGAGCTACAGCCTCTCCTCCAAAGGGCACTCTGTGCTATCAGAGTTGGAAATCCTGAAAAGGCATATCCAAAAAATCAGCAAGAATGCCCTACTCATGCTGAGGAGTCAGCATGTACCTACAGCACGAACACTGCTGAAGGGCAGTCTGGGCCCTGACAGGCAGGCGGTGGAAGGAACAGGGCTGGTGTTACGGCAGGATGAAATAAAAAATACAGGCAGTACCCCAGAGAAAAGCTGAGAACAAACAGGTGAGCTGAGGTTATCGGGAACAGAAGCCCGGCGGATACTGACCACAGCTGCACCCCATGAGCTGCACCAGAACACACATGATGAACGCAGGCACAGCACACCTGCAGCAGCTCACTTGTGTTACAGAAACGGGGTCGTGGGGCTCTGAGCCCCGTGACCAGCCAGCCTATGTGAAAGGCCAGGGACTGGCTACTTGATGCAACAGTGCAAGTCACAGGGGAGTCGGCAAGCCAGGGGTTGCAGGCAGGAAATAGGTGGCAAAGAAGCATCTGGACAACAGAAAGGCACACGATGAACCAAAGAAGCTGTCTCCAAAGGAAAGGGAAGGACAGAAAGGTCCAGTCTCGTAGCTCCCCTCCCTGCCAAGGCAGGGTCCCTCTACCAGCATCCTGACCGAGGCCTGCCTAATCTGCGTAGGGCACCCCTCTCCCCACCACAGAAATCCCGAGGTGCCCAAGCACGTGGCACTGAGGCTTCGCTGTCTGTAGGCCTGTGAGCCCTGTCTCACCCACAGCCGGCACCCTGTCCCCCATCCCCTGAGGAGACAGGGCAGGTCAACGCCTCCCTCTCGGCACCCAGGAAGCACACGACCTCCACGAGGCCCTGGCCCCCAACAGAGCAGCAGCCCGCCATCGGTGCCCGGCAGCCCGGCACGCACCCTGCTCCGCTGGGCAAGAGCAGCGCCAGGCCTGCGACAGAGGTGGACACGGCTGCTACGGGGGACGGAGGCGGCTAGCGGGCGGCAGGGAAGGTCGAGCTCCCTGCCGCAGGGGTTAAGAAGGCCAAGCCACCGCTGGGGGGCTGCGGTCGGGGCGGGCGAAGGGGGCCGGCAAAGCCACCGCTGTGGGGATGGGGGCGGCGAGCCAGGCCGGAGTCCCAGGGCCTCGGGAAAGGGCCGGCCGCCGCCACAGGGAACGCGCGGCGGGGGGCAGGCCAAGCGCCAGCTACCGGGGGAGGAAGGGAGCCGGGCGGCTTGCGCAGGGGCCTGAGGGGAAGGGAGGGGA
>NW_010972612.1:1157917-1169642 GCF_000737465.1 Haliaeetus leucocephalus | reverse complement strand
CCGGGACCGCGAACCCGCCGCGTCCCCGTCCCCGTCCCCGTCCTCCCCCCGCGGCGGTCACGGGCGGCGTCTCCCTGTGCGCCCCACGCAAGGACGCGGCTGAGCTGCTGCTGAAGCGTCCTCCAAGTACCCGCCGTTAGCCCACCGGGAGGAAGGTCGAGTTCCCAGTCCGGGCCCGGGGGCCCAGCAGAGCCTCCCGGGCAGCCGGAGGAAGGGAAGCGGGGCCGAGCGCTGTGCCGCGGCCCGGGGAAGGCTGCGGGTCTGGAAGGGATTTACCGGCCCGTGGAGGGACGGTCTGCGCACCCCAGGAGGAGTCCTTGGACCCAGGGAGGCACAGACAACGCAGTCAGCACTGCAGGACTTTACTACGCTCCACAGTAAGAGCAGAAAGGGAGTTTAAAATACGTTACAAACCAAAACGTGTTTCGGGGAAGTGCAAGATTTGCAAACAGTGGCATATGAAGGAGTAGCGTGGCTTCGATTCGGGGCCGACAGCTCAGCCATAGAGCCAGGGTGCTCCCCGAGAGCCTGTGATGTTGCTCGCAGCATGCTCAGGCCAAGGGGGAAGGTGCTGAGACAGCAGGGTGCAAGCTGTGCTGCAGCCTCTCCAGAGAGACCCACGGCCAGCAGGGTCCCCGGGGTTCTCCGCGCTCCCGGCTCTGCCATCACTCTGCCACAGGCTTCACCTCCTTGGCCATTTCCAGCCGTGTCAGTATTTCATTCCACTGGACAAAGTGCTTGGAGAGAAGGAGGATCTGGACGTGACTCATAAGGAAAGAGATGTGAAAAACGCAGGGAAGAAACCAAGGTCAGAGCGCCCCGGCAGCAGTGTTACAACCCTGATTCCTTGGGAGAGGAAGCAGCCTGGGGCACCAGGCTGTAGGAAGCCCACATGGACTTACACCATGCAGGCACTGAGCCACTGTGCAGCACCAAACACTGATGGGCATCCAGGAGGCACTTCTGAACACCACGTAGCACTGCGTTTCAAGGGGCTTTCTACAGAAAAGAGCAGAGCTCCCCTACCCACCGCAGTTTTAGGACATGTCTCAGCACCGGGATCCTACACAGCCAGGACTAGCCACTGTTTGGCTCAGGCAAGTCGCAGGGACCAGGAGTCACCCGACAGGGATGCCAGCGCACCTCTGGCCAGCGCGAGCTCTGCACTAGCACGCAGGCTGCGCCACTGCGTCGTGCCGAGCTGCACTGTGAGACGATCCAGCGCTGGCTCACAGGTGGCACCCTGCCCTTCTCTCCTCAGGGGAAGGCTGGGCAGTTTTGGCCCTCAGCTCCACTCCCAAGAGGAGTATGACAGGGACATGGGTGTCACCATGTCAGAAGGGGCACTGCCCATTAAACCCAGGGCTGAGGATCCAACAGTATAGGATGGGGGGAGGCAGCCCAGGAGACAGGTGGGCAGTTCAGCTGTGTCAGGCCAAGGGTCAAAGGATACCGTTTTGTTGTAGTCTTTGAGGAGTGCCTTGATAGTGTTGGTGAGATCGTGACGCTGTTCCTGTGGAGAGGGGAGCCACAGTGAGTGAGCAATAAATAAGGTGAAGGCCATCTGTCCTCCCAGTCCCTGACAGCATGGGGGGAAACTCATCCAAGGCCAGTACTGAGATTAGCACTCAGACGCTGGCTCTGGCCACTCATTGCAGCCAGAAGGGCTTCAACAGTCAAGGGGAAGGTTACGAACATCCGTGCTGATGAAGCATCAAAGCCCCTGGGTGTAAAAGCAACTAAGCCTTAAGCCTTACTGTTTCTAAGACTATTCATATTAGACATATAACTAATGATTAGAAATTGGTTTAGACATGATGAATAGAATCCAGGTGCTTATAAAACAATATGCATAAGCTGCTTATTTGTCCTATGTGTCTCCCCCTCCATGGCTGGCTTGAAACCCAGGCAAGCTAAATCAACAGAAGAAGGATCATACATCTTAGACCTAAGACATGGGAGTAAGTGATTAACTTTAGAACAAGATAAATTAATAGAATAGCCTGAGTGATTTTCAGAAATTCAAAGGTGATCTTTGATGTGTAAGCAGATAAGTGATTGTGGTGACCGAAGACCTTCTGCCTACGACCACTAACTTCAGAAGAACCGGGACACGAGAATTGATGAGATGAGATGAGGAATGATAATGACATGGGCACAGAGATCGACTGGAAAACTACAAAGACTTTGGACTGGGACAATGGGTGGTAAAAAGGTATATAAGATTGGGAAATTTTTGGAAGGTTGCCATTCACTGCGGTGGTGGCCCAAGTCTTGAGCTGTTAATAAAGCAAACCTAGAGAAACCCGCGATTGAAAATTCTTTAGCAGAATTCGTGACCCAGATGGAACTCTAGGACACAAGAGAGAAAGAGAGCAACTGGGTATTTCTCTGGACAAACCTGTTACCAACACTCACTTGACAAAAATAATCAGGGGAGTTCACCTGAGAGACTTGGGCACGGGTAATTCAGATAAAATTATCCTGGGAAACTCTTGTATTTAAACTTGCAAAAAAAATATTAAGAAAGATGGGGTCAGCACCCAGCGTTGAAAGGGGGATGCCCCTTGCTGAGGTTTTAGAAAATTGGAAAAAGATACCCTTGGCACAGACATTGCAAAAAAGGAAACTGATAATATTGTACCAAGAGGAATGGCCATTCGTGACGAGAAATAGAGGAGGAGGGCCAATGGACGAGCGGCCTTCTAAGGGAACATTTAAACCCCATAAGCAGAAGTTTTTGAGAATGATTTTGGAAGACTCCAGAAGTCAAGATATTGATTATTGGTGTATTTGGTATAATTGGGCACAACAAAGGAGGAAAACTCCCTTGTTGAAAATGAGGAAAAGTTTACTTCCCTTGGCCCCAACGGCTGAGGAAACTGAGCTTTTCTCTAAGGGTGTTGGCATGTACCCAATGCGTTTGGACTACATCCCAAACCCAAGAGCAGGTCCAGGTGCACCTGCTGAAGTTCCTGCAGTAACTGCAGTAATGAGGCATGAACCTTCGAAACAAGGTGATTTAGTAGCTTGGCAGTTGAAGATGCCTCCGCTGCATGATGATGCTGAAAAATGTGCTCAATTGTTATCGGGAATTGTCACTGATTATATCCCTAATTGGAATGATATGAGGAGTCTGCTGCAAGAATTATTTCAGGCAGAGGAAAGAGAAAAGATTTTTCAAAAGGATAGAGAAATTGCTCAGAGAGGCCAGAACAAAACAGAACAGAACATGGCCTGAACAAAATCCGGAATGGAATCTTGCAACCACAGAAGGAACTAGGGCTCACCAAGCTGCCATTCAACAATTAATAGAAGCAGTTTGCCAAGCTGGTGAGAGAGTAACTAATTGGAATGTAGGCAGGTTTTAGAATGTAGGCAGAGACCTGATGAACATCTGAGTCATTACTGGGGACAATTGAAGGCAACTTTATTGAAATATGGGGGCATGACCTGTGACAATTTCCAGGAGCCTTTAGCTATCAGTGTTTTTGTAGATCAGTCTGCTCCAGATATAAGTAAATATTTTAAGAAACATATGCCAGGCTGGCAAGATAAGACATTAGCTAAAATTCTAAGTATTGCTGCCTTTGTTTTTGATGGAAGAGCTGAAGAAAGACAAAACCAGGAAGAAGAGAAATTAAAAATTGAAAGAAAGCTAGAGCAGAAAGAGAAGGAGAGAGAAATTGGACTGTTAGCTGCAGCAATTACTCAGAAATTTAACTCACAATTGAGAGGTCGGGGATTTTCTCTGGGGAGATTTAGGGGAAGAGGGGGGCAAAATACAGTTCCCCCTCTTTCCCAACATGCTAACTCTTTAGACTGTTTTTATTGTGGAAATTTAGGACATATGCAAAGAGTGTCCACCGAGACCTGTTGCAACCCGAGGAGGACTTCCACCTGCCCAACCCCCATGACCTCATTTGCAGTAAAGAATGGTACTCCTCTAGAAACTAAAAGAGCAATGGAACCTGTCAGAATCAAGGTAGATGAGGACGGTCAGATTTCTGCAAAGGTAAACGGTATTCTTGTTACTTTCCTAGTAGATACGGGAGTGACATTGTCTTTGTTAAATTTTGAAATCCCCCAGATGTCAAATGAAGCTGTGATAATACTGGGGGTGGTGATGGGAGAGATAAAATATTTGTCTACTCCTCTACCAGTAGTCTTGAATGGCAAATTAGTCTGGGGAAATTTGTAATTTCTCCAGATTCTTCTGTTTCCCTTCTGGGATGAGACCTCTTGCAGGAATTTGGTACGTTTATCTCTTTGGCGCCTACAGGGATCCGATTAATTGTAATGGGTTCTGAAGTAATCCAACTTAAAGAACAAAAACATAGTGATTCAAAAATACCACCCAAATTAGCTGGAGTTCCCAGAGAACTTTGGAGTACATCAGGAGATGAAGTAGGATTATTAAAATCTGCTGAACCAGTTGTGATAAAAACAAAAGGAGGGACTCCTCCTTCAATTTGGCAATATCCAATTATAAATGAAGCCATTCCTAGCATTGAAAAACAAATTGTGCATTTCTTGGAAAAGGGGATTTTGAAAGAATGCTGTAGTCCCTATAATACCCCAGTTTTGCCAGTGAGTAAACATAGGACAGGTAAGGATGGAGATCCTGAATATAGATTTGTTCCAAGATTTACAAGCAGTGAACGACTGTGTACACCCTGTGGTGCCGGATCTTAGTCTGATTTTAACCCAGATTCCAGTCTGGGCGCAGTATTTCACAGTGCTTGACCTTACCGGAGCTTTCTTTAGTATCCCAATTGCTGAAGAAAGCCAACCAATTTTTGCCTTTACTTGGTAAGGGAAACAACTTACTTGGACCAGACTACCGCAAGGTTTTACCAGTTCACCAACGATTTTTTCTCAGATTTTGAAGAATGATTTACAAGATTTAATTTTTCCAAATAAATTGATTTTGGTGCAATATGTTGATGATTTGTTATTGGGAAGTAAAACTGATAATGATTGTATTCGAGATACTGAGTATCTGTGTATCCAGCTTGTTAAAAAGGGACACCGTGCATCTCCATCTATATTGCAGTTTTGCAAACAGCAAGTAAAATATTTGGGATTTATATTAAAGCCCGGAGTACGGGAAGTAGACCCTGAAAGAGTCCAAGCAATTCAAGAAATACCAAGACCAGTGACGAAAAAACAGTCGAGAGGATTTTTAGGACAGGTGGGATTTTGCCGTCCTTGGATCCTGGGATTCAGTGAAATAACTAAACCTCTGCACGAAGCAACTCGAAATGAGGAAATAGAACCAACTGCTTGGGGCACTGAGAGGGAGAAAGCCTTTCGTACTTTAAAGGCTGCACTCTTATCTGCCCCAGCGTTAGGGCTTCCTGATATTCAATACCTTTTAAATTATATTGTGATGAAGTAAAAGGAGTTGCAAAGGGAGTCTTAGTACAAACTTTAGGACTGCATGAGAGACCTGTTGCTTATTTTTCTTCTACGTTGGACTCAGTGACTAAAGCAACTCCTTTTTGTATCAGAGTAATAGCAGTTGCAGCTGAAATTGTTGAGAAAACCAGAACAATTGTTTTAGGTCATCTACTGTTTGTGTACCCCACGAGGTAGAAATTTTGTTAAAGCGGAGAAAGCTTTGTCTCCACAACGGGCACATAGATATGACATAATTCTTTTATTGGCTGATAATTTGAAACTGGAAAGGTGAAATACTTTAAACGCTGCAACTTTAATGCCCTTACCTTCTGACAGAGAAAAAGATAACAATTGTGTTTATCTCGTAAGTGAAACCAGCAAGCTGCAAGATGACCTGAGAAATCAATCTTTAGATAACCCTGATTTGAACCTCTTCACAGATGGCTCATCTTACTATGAAGAAGGTTGAAGATGTACCGGTTTCACAGTCACCACAGAAACACACGTACTGTTGGCTGGATCTTTGCACCTTTAGGTGCACAAGGAGCAGAAATAATTGCTCTAACTGAAGCTGCTAAATATGCAACTGGAGTAAGAGTTAACATTTATACAGACTCTAAATATGCCTTTGGTATATGTCATGCTACAGGGGCTTTATAGAAGGAAAGGGGGTTTCTGACTTTGGTGGGAAAAACTGTTGCCCACGGACAACAGATCAAAGACCTCTTAGAAGCAATCCAATTGCCCTCTAAAATATCTGTGATCTATATAAAGGCACACACTCAGAGACAAGACATGATCGCAAAGGGAAATTCTCTAGCCAACCAAGCCACTAGAGCAGCAGCATGACAGGTTGTGTCCGTTATGTCTCTGTTACAACATGAAATAACATTTGAGCTCCCAGACTTAAATAACCTGTATGAAGACCTCCCTGAAGAAGAAAAACAACAATGGACTCAGCTGGGAGCCCACTGGTGAGAAGGGCAGTGGATTCTGAATAACAAACCTCTCCTTCCAAAAAGGTATTTATTACAGATAACGCATGGCACCATGAGAGGACCCATGGGGGACCAGAGAGCCTAGCGCTCCGAATCCAGAGACTCTGGGCAGCCCCAGGAATTTATGCAGCAGCAAAAAGAATATGTGAAGGATGTAAGCTTTGCAGACAATATGCCTCAGTGCGAATTAAACCTCCCAGTGGCAAAAGACCTCTAGCCACCTTTCCTTTTCAAAAATTCCAAATTGATTATGCAGACATGCCAAAAACAATGGGGTACTCTTACATGTTAGTGATTGTTAGCTATCAGGATGGGTGGAAGCTTTCCTGACTAGGAAAAATGATTCTAAGCCAGTAGTAAAAGCCTTATTGAAAGAAATCATTCCAAGGTATAGGGTTCCTGAAGTAATTGACTCAGATCGAGGGAGTCATTTCACAGCTGCTATCCTGATTCAGATTTATAATTCTTTGGGGATTTTTAATAAATTTCATACTCCACATCATCCCGAATCATCTGGTCAGGTAGAATGAATGAATAGGACATTAAAGGAGAAATTAGTAAAAGTTTGTAAACAGACTGGTTTGAAATGGCCTGAGGCCCTAAATTTAGTTTTGTGGGATATTAGGAATACTCCAAGGCAACCAATTGGAGTTTCTCCAGCTGAGATCCTTTTTGGGAGAATACTTGCTGTTCCAGGAACGTATGTGCCAGCAAAGACTAGCCTCCTGGATGGAGATGAACAGGTAACACAATACCTTTTGTATCTGCAAAATTCTTTTTTCCAAATGCATAACCATGCCTATTGGTATCAGGGAATAAGCCCTGAAATCCAAGTTCATGATATACAGCCAGGGGACAAAGTTTATATAAAGAATTTCAAAAGAAAAAACAGATTTGAACCAAAATGGGAAGGACCTTATACTGTTCTACTAACTTCTTTTTATGCCATCAAGGTATCTGGGGAACAAAACTGGATCTATCATTTGCAAGCACACAAAGAATCTGAAGCGTAATGGACAATTGTAAAGTATTATTCCTTTTTGTACTAGTTTGTATTTTACCCTGGATTGACACCTTGTGGACAAAATTTGCATTGCGATACCGAGATGCCTGTACCAATAGAACTGTTGTTATATATAGTGATCGTTCTTTTCAACTTTCAGGCCAAATCACAAGCCTACAGGAAAAGCCTGAACAGGTCATTTTTTTCAGCTAGTTATCCGAAGACCAGACAGAGAGGCCCTATTTACTCGCTTTTTAATTTTCTCGAATTCTGTGCTAATGTTAGAAGTAGGCTTGATGATTCATGGGATACCTGGTCATTTGTTAGATGGTGGATTCCGGCTCTAGGAGTAAGTGAATTGGAGAAAGCAGTCTTCAATGTCTCTGGAGAAATTGAAAAATTAGCAAATTCAACTGCTCATGGACTTTCCACTCTCCAGAAAGAGGTAACTGAACTTTCAAAAATGACTATTCAAAACCTAATGGCCTTAGACATGATTCTGGCTTCACAAGGTGGAGTTTGTACTGTCCTAAATACAAGTTGCTGTATGTATACTGATCGATCAGGACAATTAATGACAGATGTCCAGAAAATTTGGGAGGTTAGTGCCACAATGCAACAAATTCAAAGAGATGACACATCTTGGGGATTTTCTGACACATTCTCTTGGTTAACATCTTGGTTTCCAAATTTGACTACTTGGGTGAAAAAACTAATTGTAATAGTCCTTCTTGTTATAATCATAGTAGTATGTGTGATTATTTTGTTTCAATGCTTTGTAGGTTGTAACTCTAGGATAGTACAGAAGATAGAAAGACAAATGTGGAGTTATCAATAGGATCGCAGGAGTGCGATGAAAAACAAAAGGAGGGAATTGTAAAAGGAACTAGGCCTTAAGCCTTACTGTTTCTAAGACTATTCATATTAGACATATAACTAATGATTAGAAATTGGTTTAGACATGATGAATAGAATCCAGGTGCTTATAAAACAATATGCATAAGCTGCTTATTTGTCCTATGTGTCTCCCCCTCCATGGCTGGCTTGAAACCCAGGCAAGCTAAATCAACAGAAGAAGGATCATACATCTTAGACCTAAGACATGGGAGTAAGTGATTAACTTTAGAACAAGATAAATTAATAGAATAGCCTGAGTGATTTTCAGAAATTCAAAGGTGATCTTTGATGTGTAAGCAGATAAGTGATTGTGGTGACCGAAGACCTTCTGCCTACGACCACTAACTTCAGAAGAACCGGGACACGAGAATTGATGAGATGAGGTGAGGAATGATAATGACATGGGCACAGAGATCGACTGGAAAACTACAAAGACTTTGGACTGGGACAATGGGTGGTAAAAAGGTATATAAGATTGGGAAATTTTTGGAAGGTTGCCATTCACTGCGGTGGTGGCCCAACTCTTGAGCTGTTAATAAAGCAAACCTAGAGAAACCCACGACTGAAAATTCTTTTAACACTGGGCCTGCACAACTGCCTGCCTCTCCTCAGCATCCATGCTCTGCTTTTGCCCCAGAATGGAAACTCACAGCAAAATGCTGAAAGGGGGCACAAGGCTCTGCCCAGGCTACTCAATGCCAGCTCCAGGAGCGCTCAAACGAGGAAGGAAAGCTGAAGTGACAAGGTGACAGTATCAACAGCCTTCCAGAGACTACAACACTGGAAGAGTGCGATGCTTTACCTCAGTGTCCCAGTGAAAGGGAGAACACCAGCTGGTTAAACCCACTGCCACTTATTGTCACTCAAACCTCTGTTTTGAGCAGGGTTATGGTAGGCACAGCACTTTTCTAACTCAGACTCAATTGTCAGAAATCCTGGCTACTTCCCCCCCAAAGTGCTTAAACTTTAGGACTGCAGTATGAATATCCTGGGATTGAAATAACCTGCTATAAATGAGCAATTCAAGCAATTGCAAATACAGGGGTGTCAGTACAGCCACTGACAAATGGTTCCTCCTCCCTGCTTGTCAAGACCATCAAGAATATTCACGCTACCTGTTGCTGTATGTGGATTTGAGAGAGTCGCTGTAGTTTGGCTGCGTGGTCAGGAATGGCTGAAAGCACAGAAGAAAAATCCATTTTGTTTCTTTTACAGCACATGGGATTAGGTTCCACCAGCACATCACAGCATAACTCCACTCACTGAATGCAAGTGCTGCACACCACAAACACACCTCTTAAATGACACCTCCCCCTGCGGCTACCCTGTACATTAAATACCAAGTTTATCTGCTAACTCCTTCTGGATGGCAAGAGTTAGGGGATGCCAGCAGTGAGGGTTAGTCAAGAACTACATCAGAGTAAACTACTTGGATGAATGCTCTGGCAAGCAATTAAAAAGGCATCTCTGCCTATGCCAGGAACTGGGATGTTCTGGACATAAAAGAGCTCATTGGCAGGAATGGGCTGCGAGCCACCATCCTCTCTGCCCAGCTGCTGTCTCTAACCTGCTCCCCGACCTACTCTTATCACCTCTTGACCTTGCATGGAACGTTAGAGCAACATGAGGGAGGAGCAGACATATCACTAAGTTTGTACCTACTTTACTCACACTGAGTTGTGCGCTTAGCTGTCCTCTCCTCTAGTCTGAGGCTCAAGAAAAAAGAAAACAGGATAGGCAGCAGTTTGTGGGGTGGCATGTGCAGCTCAAACTTGCAGAAGAACATGCATACCTTGGATACTGGCACCGTCCAAGATGGGCTGGATGTTCTTCACCTGCTCCAGAAGGGCTGCTCGCGAAGGAATAAACTGCTCCTCTGGTTGGGGAGGGACAAGAAGCACCATCAGTAAATACAAGATGCTACTTTGGCTTTTCACAAATACTGGTGAGGTAACTTTTCCAGCTGATCTAGCTATACAGAAAGGGGCTTGTTTATGACTTTATTTAGACTTCTGTGTTGCTCATCCCTGGATCTTGGTGACTATACCAACACAAGGCTGAACCAAATTCTTTGGGGCAAAAGAGGTAGAACACAAGGCTAGAAGGTATTTAAAATACATCCAAAAGTCTTCCATTTTTGTCACAGCCTAGAGAGTATTGGAAGTTGGGTGTTCCAGCTCCAGTGTTTCTTTTCAACCTTTTATTAATTCAGGGTTAAAGTGATCAACACTAAAAAGACAGAACTGATAAAACTGCAGCATGGACATGCACAAGGGAGCGCTACGGGTGACAGACAACCTTGTACAAACAATCTCTGATAGCTCTGAAGAGGGTGCCTTGCCAGATCTTTACAAAGAAATCCATCTCAACCCAGCTTAGGTAAAAGACAACTTTTGCAGTGCTAAAAAAACTCCCCTGTCTCCTCTCATTTCATGCCATACCTGACAAGATGAACTGCAGCTTCATGGCATCTGGAACAGCCATTCTGTCAATGTACTGAGGGTCGAGGTATTTTATTACATCTTCAACTAGAGTGAAAAATAGGTTTGGAGACAAAAAGTAGGAGAGACATTACTGCATTTACAAATGCCATTTTCCCCCATGCCATACTTCAGGTTACTTTGTAAACACTGCCCACTTAGGGTCGGGTTTTTTCAGATCCATGAATTTCTGTAGCACTTGAAAGTATCTGATGTCAGAGCACTGTGACCAAGAACTGACACACAGCTCAAGCCAAATAACTGCTTTGTTACAGACACCTGCAACACTTGTTTTTTATTTGGATAACGATATTAAAGGTGAGTGAAATCTGCTACTTCTTGCCCTCAAAACAAAACCAGCCAATAGCCCTCCATCCTGGTCCTTAAAATCATCTACAAATACATGGTTTACATTTTTACACTGAACTGCCACCGCGGCCTTGGACCACAATGACGTTCCCTATGCAGCCTGCTCCTTCTGCAATACCAGACAGCAAAACTTGGCCAAGAGACGGCTTTACAGGACAAAGTACTGCTCCCAATATCCCCCAGTTTGGAGGTGGCTCCTCAGAGCTGTCCACCAGTGGCTGCGTATGATCCTTACTGCTCCCACCACACACAGAGGGAAAAGCTGATCTAGTGTGCCTGAGTAGTCCAAGCGTGCAAGAAGTCATTTCAGAAGCTCATGCTCCAAGAACCTTCAAGGGCTGCATTTCAGGCGGAGCAAATCACTGCGCTGATACAGGCAGACAACAAGCAAATAACGCGTTGCAGCGGCCCGTTCCCCACCCCCAACAGTTGAGTGGGAGAATTGCGAGCAGAAAGACCTCACTCAGTTACTTACTTCTCTGCCAAATATGCAAAAACAACAGCCCAAAATCAAAGGGGCTCACACGGGGAGGGAGCGGGGGGGGGGGGGAGGGCATTTTTTTTTTTTGGGGGGG
>NW_010972612.1:1155588-1157743 GCF_000737465.1 Haliaeetus leucocephalus | reverse complement strand
CCACCCCGGCGGTCGATGGCCGCTTCATTCCGGCGTGGTCCTCCAGGAAAAAGGCGGCCGGGTATATTAAAAGGAATTGATATAGCGATCTATGGGCCGTGCGGATGCAGGGCCTTTGAAATCCAGGAGGCTGCCGTGGGCTTTCCCCCAGGCCTCAGCCTGCCCGGGTTCACCTTTCTCCTATCGACCGCTGCAGGTGACACTCAGGAAAACGTGAGGCACTAATGAATGCAGCAGCCAACCCCAGCCCCACCACTGCCTGCAACTGGCACTCGCAACTGCAGGGATCTCTCGAAGGCACGAGATGAATTCTGGCAGCAGCATGCACCACAGCGAAAAGCCCAGAGACTTTCCAAACTGCAGAGGGAGAAGTTCAGGAGTCTTCAAAGCACCTTGCGATGTTGCCTGCTCCCCAGGGCTCAGCCTGCCACTGCCCTGTCCGTCGTGCCCATGTAACCTCAGCGGTGTCAGAGCTGCCCCAGCCTGGAGGGCAGTCTCTGTCCCTCATGGGCTGTGAGCACCGGACTGGGTGTTGCGCCGCTATGCCCCAGGGAACACCCAGTCAATGTCCCAAGCCAGGCTCTTAGGTCAAAACCACCTGCTAATAGCGAGTACTTTGTTAGCATAGCTGGCAATGGGGGCTCGATGGCTTTGGGGAGCCTCCCAGTGCCCTTTGCTGAGAGCAAAACCCACTGCGCCCTGAAAAAGCTTTGTCCTTCTAGATGTGTTCCTACAGGGAGTTGTACAGGGCTGCCAGGCTGTAGAAGGGAGTTGTGGGGTGTCCCAGGGCCCCAGCAACCTCTGTGGCCCCCCAGATCTCCCTGGAGAAGATGTGCAAAGCACTCGGGCAGGCAGGAGGAGCCAGCTGAGGCTCCGTGTGCTCTGCCTTTTTTCCCAGGATCGATAGCTGGGCTGTGGAAAAGGGATCTTCAGAGGGGAAGAGCAGCGCTTTGTTCCACAAAGGAGACAAATAGAAATGGCTTCATTAGCAGAAGTGGCCGGGGGGCTGCCGAAGGGGCTGGGGGCTGCGCACACAGTGCTGATCTGTGTTTAGAGGGTACTGGCTCTACCGTGGCCAGTGCCCAGCATGATGGGCAACGCCCACGAATACACAAATGCCCATGCTAAAGGGTCACAGATCACCCACTTCCCCAGTGTGAGAAATTCAGGCAGTCCTGGGACTCAAGCACTGGGGGGCTTTGGGACTGGAGGACATCCATCTTTTAGAGTCCTATCCAGCCTGTGAGACTTGGAATGGGGCTGAAGCCACAGCACTGGCTGCCCACAGCCCAGAAGAGTGTGCAGCGAATCTGACCCCCCCACTCCTTGGGGCTGAGAGGATGCCTTCAAACCCATCCCCATCCCTGGAGCCTGCAGTGGCACACCGATGCCACGGCCGCCTGCCAGCACTAAGGCCCGATCCAGCGCTCCTCCTGCTAGGCTGGATCATCACCGCATCCTCTGTAGCCTCCCTCCCACTCAATTACAGGCCCTGCAGGATGCGGGAAGTGGGCATCGATCAGGGCCGGTTACTCAGGTGACAGCAGCTGTGTCCCCGAGCCCCCCAGGGAGCGTGGCAACACACATCACCCCCTGAGCTGCGTAAGGAGTGGGGATGCGGGCCTGCGTGTGTCTTCCTGGGTAGCAGGGTCCCTGGCGCTCGATGAGCTGCGGACAGCGCTGCCCAGCAGTGACAGGGGACATGAGACCCCAATTAAGGCTGCATCGATCCCACTCTGGCTCTGCTTGGCGTGCTGTGCTGTGGCCGCAGGAGTTCTGTGCCAGGGCTTAGCTGTCTCACACCCTGGCACACCTACCCCGGAACAAACACCCTGGGACTATCTTGCAGCCTGGGGCACACACAGACACACTCACAAACACACAGGCACAGAGGGAAACGCCACTGCGGCCCAGTGCACACAGACACACGCGCACGCGCACAGGAAGCCCTACTGCAGGCTGGTGCACACACACACTCTCTCACACACACTCACGCACACACACACGCAATCCCACGTTCGCAGACCCCCTCACCCCCATACCCACCGACAGGGCCCCCCTGCCCGCAGGGCAGCCCTAGGGTCCTCCGCAGGGGTCCCGTGGCCCTCCTCGCCGTGTCCCCAACATGTCTCCACCGTGTCATGTCCCCTCCTCC
>NW_010972612.1:1154999-1155511 GCF_000737465.1 Haliaeetus leucocephalus | reverse complement strand
GGGCATCTTGGGGGGCCAAGCAGCCCCAGGGCCTGGCTGGCACGGCTGGAGTTGGTGCCCAGGCTGATCCAGCCCATGCTTGAGGGCTCTGGTGGGTGTAGGGCACCTGTTTGCAGCCCAGACCCCCAAGAAACTGAGGCAACCCTGTGCTGGAGGCAAAGGTGAGCTGGGCTGTGAAACCTCAGGTACTGTAGCTGCTACCCCAGTGTATCACGGGCTGTGAGGACCTCCTGCATCCCCAAACCGCCCCCAGCCTAGGCACGGGAGCTTGGCGGGTGGCACCATCTCATGCAAACCACCCTCAACACTGGTTTGGTTCAGCAGTTCACTTCCTTTAATAGATACACAGAGTCACGCAGCTGCGGTGGGAGTGCTGGGGGGAGCCCGGCAGCACCGAGCCCCGGCCCCCTGCGCTGAGGTAGAGGTGAGCGTTGCTCCATGCTCGCCTGCTTTGGCACCCAGGGGTGCAAGCGGGTGGAGGAGGTGCCCGCCTGGCCCCAACGAGGTAGTTC
>NW_010972612.1:1135571-1154989 GCF_000737465.1 Haliaeetus leucocephalus | reverse complement strand
GTTTTCCTGGTATCTGCCCCTCAGGGTGACTCCCCTGAGCTGAGGACCTGAGGGGTGGAGATGCCACCACCCTGGGGTGGCCAGGGGACACCCAAAACCCTGGGGGTGTCTCAGGACAGGGGCAGCAAGCCCAGGCAGCACAGGAGGGCTGTGCAGGGGGGTCTGCAGGGGGTAGGGGGTGCAGTATATAGGGGATGCAGTGTATGGGGGCTACAGTTCATAGAGGCTGCAGTATATAGGGACTGTAGTGTTTGCACTGAGGGTGTGCACAGGTGATGCAGTGTGTGCACTGCGGGTGTGTATAGGGGATGCAGTGTGTGCACTGGGGGTGTGTATAGGGGATGCAGTGCTTGCATTGAGGTCGGTATAGGGGCTGCGGTGTACAGGGGATGCAGCATGCGGGGCCTGGGGGTGGCTCAGGTAGCAGGGAAGGCAGGAGCTGTATGGGGGGGGGGGTTGCCTGGGGGCAGCGCCTGGGAAGGAAGGTGCACGTGTCAGAGGGCACGTGCAGGGAAGGGGTCCCACGTGCGGGGGTAAGGGACAAAAGGGCCCACGTGGGTGCGCACAGCCTTGCACGGACACAGCTCAGTATTGCAGCAAGGGGCACCTTCGGGTCCCCCATCCCACCTTGGTGGACCAGCTGGGTCCCACAGCTCAGCCCCCCAGGCCCTGGGTATCCCCAAATGCTTTCAGGGCGGGGGGGGGCATCTCCTCTACGGTGAGGTGCTGGTGGGAGTGTGGCTGTGCGAGGGGGCTGGGAGCAGTGGGCTCTGGGCTGGCACAGGGTTCGGCTGGCTCTGGGTGCTCCCTCCACCGGGTGCCGGGGGGGCCGGGGGCCGGCGGGCGAACAGGACACCTGGGGAGCAAGAGCAAAGGGGTTAGGGCAAACCCAGTGTTGGGGGCTCCGCTCACCTGTTGCCCAGCACCCAAGCTGGGGAAGTTGGGACCAACACCCTGGGGGGCTCCAGCCCCCCCATCACCTTTGGTGCCTCCCCTGGCCCAGCCGCCCTCACCCATGTGGGGCAGCCCACGGGGTGGCCCAGGACTGTTTGGCTGGCAGCTGCATGCTGATTAGCCCTGACCTTTCTGGCTTGTTAAATATTTACGTGCCGAAGGAAAAGCCATCGATCTTAATTGGGGGTGTCTCAGTGGGGCAGTCAGGGAGCTGGGGGGCATGGGATGAACTGCTTAGACAGGTAGGTGCACATCGGCACCCCAAAGAAGCCTCTGCTCCAGCAAAGCACCCCAACACCATGCCCTGCAACCAGCCAACTCCCGCACCCAGCCAGAGACCCTCTGGGTACACCAGCATTGGGGTGATCCCAAATCCAAGCCCTGCCTGCAGGACCCCATGGTGGGAGATGACCCCAGGTGCCTTGTTGCACTCTTCAGCCTGAGTCCATCTGTCCGTCCATGCATCCGTCCTTCCATCCATCCGTCCTTCCATCCATCCATCCATCCATCCACCCACCCGCATTTTGGCCCTTCACTGCTAGCCCCTGCTGGGGGCCAATTTCCATCCTTGCTGACCCCCTCCTTCTCCTGCCCCCTCTCCCCAGGCCCTGCCACTTCATTACGATGGATTTTATAGTAAAGACATCAGATTGAAGGAAGGACTTGCTGGCCAGGCAGTGGCTATAAGTTATTGGATTTCCCAGCCGCAATTACACGGGCCAAGCGGCCCTTCTATTTACCTGTGTAGACAACTCCATTTATTTCTATTGACATGTTGATACTGCTAATGCCGTTGGTGGACAGGTTCAATGCAGTCTCCTGTCTGTCATCTGGGGAAAGGAAATACCAATATGAGTGTTAAGAGAAACAGAAACAAGAACCTGCCCAAGAGAGAGAAGCAGGGCTCCAGCCTCTCTGGGCATCCATGCTTGCCTCCAGCCACTGCTGCTCCCTCCTTGGGTGCCAGGGGATGGGGTGACCCAAGCTGAGGTGTTTCATCTTGCTACCTCGGTTGGAGATCTTGACGTTCATGGGGAACTGGGAGGCCACGGCCAGCAGGTTGTGCTGCAGCGCGTGTTGCACCAGCCGCTGCTGCTCCTCCGCCGTCAGGGCCACCTTCTTCTCCGGGGGCTCCCCTGTCTCCATCTTCTCCCGCAGCTGCTCCAGCACCACCGCCTGCGAGGCGGCTGCTGCTTGGGCCGCTGTGAGGTGGTGGCTGGCCAGTCCCACCGGGATAGCGATGCGCCCTGGCACTGCTGCCGCCAGCGCACCGTCCTCTGCAATGACCAAGAGAACTCAGTGGGTCTGCCCACTGCCACCCCAGCTCACCATCCCTAGCAGGTGCCACCTCCATCCCACCAGCATGGGGCAGGGCAGGCCACCATCCCCAGCATCTGGTCTTGGTTCTCCTCCAAAGCCGGGAGAAATAAACCTTTCTTAGTCCCAGAGAGGGACTAAAAGAACAAAATTCTTCCTATTTTGCCCAAGCAACAAGGGCAAGAGCAGACAGGGACATTCCTGCTGCTGGAGTAGTGTCCACCCCTGGGGAGAAATGCCCACTGCAGGGCAGATGTGGTCTTCACCCACCTTTCTTAACAGTGTGCACTTGGCCGAGCTGGCCACAGCTGTTTGTGGAGATGCTAAGAGCTGGCAGAGGCATTTTGGGGGAGCCCAGCAGGGTTGGGGTGCCAGCCGGCGAGTAGTTGAAGAGTGCTGTGCCGAAAGTCTGCCTCCGTCCCTCCCGACGGTTGCTGTCGATGGCGGCTTGGAGCTCCCCGGGAGAGCTGAGCGCCCGCTTCTCACATTCATAGGGATACAGGTACTTCATGTATCTGCACAGGGAGAGAGCCCAGATGAGACCCAGCATCATGCGCCTCCCAGCCAGCTCTGTGCTGAGCAGGGACCAGGGTGGGGATAGCACCCGGGAAGGGGAAGAACCCTCCATCTCCTTTTGGGGCACCCCATGCCGGACCCTGCTTGGAGCTCTGGGACATCCAACTCAGTGGGTATCCCAGGGTGGGTCTCTCCCACCCGTCGCCACTGCCGGGCACTCACTGCGTGCGGAGGGTGAAGGCAGCGCTGGTGATGGAGGTAGGTAGGTTGAGGCCCTTGGTGATCTCCCGCCAGATCTTCTTGTTGATGACTTCGACCAGGCCACCCTTGTCCGTCACCAGTCGGTACAGCGTGTACAGGTCCAGCACTTGCTTGGCCATGATGGGGATGCGGTTCACGGGTGTCCCTTCCAGCCACACATGGGAGAGAGAAAAGGGTGTGGGGTGAGCCCACAAGGACCCTCACTCCCTGGGGACATGGCTCCCACCTTGTCCCCACTGCCACTGCGGGTACCAGCTGCCCCACAAGGGGAGATGCATCTCTCCATGCTGGGTGAGCACCCACACGCACTGGGGGTGCAGGCAGGACCCCAACTGCTTAAAGGCTTTCAGTGCCCTGCCTCAACAGACCTGACCCCAAATCCCCTTCAAGTGCCCTCAGCAGAGACCCTGACCCTGGTGGCCCAGGATCACCTCCCCGCTGAGGCCAGGGGCAAGGAGACATGGGGTCACCAGGGCTCTGTAAGACCAGCATGGATCATCATGGTCCCTACAGACATCAAGTCTGGTTACAACCACCTCCCCACTTTCCCAGCACCCCCAAATAGCCCCACAGCCTTGCTCTGCCTCACAGCACCTTGGGGCAATGGTCCGGGCAGTGGCTGGAGGCTGCAACAGGGCAGAAGAGGGATGAGCATCCCATCCCATCCTGTCCCACCCCACCCCATATTTATTCCTCCTGCAGGGTGGCGGGGCGCAGGCAGTATTGGAAAGCCATCCATTTGGCCGGGGGAGGCTGTCATGGCCACGCTTTGCCCCTCAAACGAAGCCGTCATTCACCGCCATCCTCCAGCATCCCTAATTTATGGCCCTGATATTGGCTCAGCTTCTTCACATAAGCCTGAAAAATGAGCTCTTTTTATTCCTTTACTGAGTTCATTTAACTTTTTTTTTTGTGTCTGTGTTGTTTGCCCAGTCGGGAAGGGGGAGAGGAGTTTATACTCCTGGGAAAAAGGCAGAGATATTGACTTGATATCTGCTGGCGGTCCCTCACCAGCCCTGCCTGGGAGCTGCTGGCACCAGCCCCATCACCCTGGGGGGGGGCCAATTTGAGGGCTCCCCATCACCCCAACATGCCAACGATTTTGTGGGGTCTCAGCACCCAATCGAAGGTGTGCAGACTTCTTTTCTCTTTCCCCCTCTCCCCAGCCGTGGCGGCTAAAGAAAGCAGCTCGCCATTAATCTTGGGGCTGCATGGGGCAGGCGGCTGGTGCCCGTCCTGCTGACAAAGGGACCTGTCTGCGTCCCCACAGAGTGATGGCCCCAGCCCCGGCCAGGGCGAGCGGCACAAAAGCCCGGGGAGGTGATGCAGCCATTGTGGTGCTGCAATTAGCTCCTTGATTGATTAATGGCCCCATGTTATCTGCAGGGCCCTCGGCTTGGCAGAGAGATGGGGGGGCCCCAGGGACCCCTGGTGAGTGAATGCAGAAATAGTCCCCCTGTGTCCCAGCTTGCCACTTTTGGGGTGCCACGGAGGTTGGGGCATGGGGATGAGGTGCCCCCCTGCCTGTACCCCACGTCTGATGGCATCACCCCCACATGCCACTGGGGCCAGGTGTCCCTGCCCTGTGCCATGGGGTCCCTGATGTCCTCCCCAGCGGGGCTGTCCCCAACCCATTTATCAGACCCATTAATTTTCCAACCTGCTCACAAATGCCAGTGCCGAAACTGCCCTGACAAACAGAAGGGGGAATGCAGGTCCCTTCATTAGGGCTCACCCTGTAGGCACCGATCCCCCCGTGGCCCACTGCCACCTTGGGGACACAGCCCCGGGGCCGCAGCCCCCTGCCCATGCACCTTTGGGTGCCCCAGCAACACCTGCGCTGACTCAGGGGTGCTGCTTCTCAGCCAGCTCCCGATGACCCCCGGGATGTTGTCCCTGCCCCGCAGCCCCTCTGTCCCCTTTCTTTTTGCTACCTGGTTCCAAAATCCCCCACTCATCCAACAGGCACATGCACACCCGCGCCCCCACACCTGCCTGCCCACCCACTTGGAGGAGGTGTGGGATGGAGGGGACAGGAGTGGGACAGCCGGACACAGAGGGGTGAGGAGCAGCATTGGCAGGGAAGCATTGGGCTCCCTCCCTCCTCCCTGCACCACCAGGCACTTGCTTAATTAGCCCCAGCCCCAATGGTGAGGGAGTTAATTAGCTCTGGAGAGAGAGATAATGAAGCCGCAGAATAGCCCATGAATCTTGTGGCTGATGGATGCTGGGGGGCCGAGGCAGAGTGGATGCTCCCACTCGCTTCCCACAGCCTCGCACCAGGGCCAGGGGGTCTGGGGGCACCCATGGGGCAGTACCCAGACCCCTCCTGCCTCCAGTCTGGCTCCAGCATGAGCACCACAGCCGTGCCTGCAGCAACACAGCCCTGAGTGAAATGAATTTGTGGGGTCTCAGCCCAACCCAAAAGTTGATGACTGCCGCCCCACAGGCCAGTGGGTACCCTCACCACCCTTCCCACAGGCACGGCTTGGGGGTGACTGCCCCTTTCTGCCCACCCTCACCCCACACATGGCCAGCCCCACTGCTCCCGCACGACCCCCCCCCCAGCCTTCCCCCGTTAATTAGCTCAGCATTAACCTCTGCCTGGGGTTTACTGGCTATCGAGCGGCATGTTCATTAATCCACACACCAGCAAAAGGCTCTAATTAATACGGCTGGCCACACGCCCGCGCTCGGCAACTTTTAATTGTCGCAGGCCCGGCCGGGGAGGGCGAAGGTTAAAGCATTTATCGAGTCCCCGGGAGCCGTCCTGGCCCCCCATGCTGATAGCAAAGATTTCCAATGCAGCAAGGCTGGCTGGCGAGCCCTTAACCCCTGGGTGCCCAGCGCTGCCCAGAGCACTGACCCCACTCCTGCAGCATCGTGGGCATCGCTAAGACGTACCAGTAATGGGCCTTCTCACTGGGCACTGCTAAAGGGGAGCCCTAGGGCATCACTAAAAGGCCCTGCAAACGGGCACTGCTAATGGGCATCATTAACAGGTGTTGCTAATGGCTGTCACCAAGGTGTATGCTAACGAGCACCCCCACCAGGCATTGCCAATGGGCATCCCTGCTGGACATCACTAACGGGCATCTAATGGGCATCGCTAACAGGCATTGGCAATTGGCATTGCCAGCCCCAGCTCTGGCCAGGGGTGGGGGGAAGAGGGCATGGGAGCCCCTCTGGCCAGCAGGCACCTAGTGGGGGGGGTCTGCCTGGGGCAATGGGGGCAAATCTGCTGGGTGTCAGTTTATGCATGGTGTGTGTGTGTAGGAGCCCCCCCAGGCAGCCAAGGCAGGGGTGTCAGTGGCACCCACCCCAGCCACCCACCTTTACCTCTCTTCTGCATGAAGCCGAAGAGGTCATCCAGGAACTCCTTGCGTTTCGGGTCCTCGTCCAGTTCGTAGAGCTGGGGGCAGGAGAGAGAGGGGTCAGTGCTGCTGGCACATGTGGGTGTGCAAGGCAGAGGGGGCAGTGCCGGCAGCAGGACCCTGCCTGTGCCAGGACCCGGCATCACCCCACCTGCCTGCTCTGCCAGAAATGAGAGGCTCTCCCTGCGCCAGGGACAAGATCCCCTCGTGCACCCTCCGTGCTGGCAGCACTGGGCTCTCCCCATGCCTGGGGCCAGGTGTGGGCTCCCCAAACACTACTGACTTTTGCACCCTTGCTGCAGAGATGCTGAATCTCTGCCTCAGTTTCCCCTGCCCCTCGCCTCCCTAGGTGGGGGGATGACAGTGTTTCAGCCTGAGAAGATGATGCCAATGTAGATGGGGCAGCAGCAAATCCTGGGCCCCCAGGCAGGTCCCTGGGACAGGGATGCTCAGCCCTGCTCTGGCTCAGCAGCCTCCAGGCACTGCCCAGCGCCAGCGTTCACCAGGTCACAGCGTGGGATCAGCATCCTGCAGGGACATGCATCCAACGGCACAGCGGAGATGCTGGTCCCATCCCTGGGCAGGGTGAGCTGGCAGGTCCAGGGCGCTGGGTGCTGGCGAGGGAGCCGCAAGTGCCGGGGCTGCCCTACTCAACCGGGGTGACAGGGCTATCGACAACCTGATAAGCATGGCTCAAGCCATGTCACCGTGGAACGGGGCCTGATCGATGGCCAAGGAAAGCGTGAGGCGCCTCCACAAAGGGACACGCTGCCAAATCCTCCTCCTTCAGCTGGGCACGGTGACCCCAAAGCCATGGCCCCTGGCCAGTCATGGGGACCCCAAATCCATCTTCCTTGGCAGCACATGGGAACCAGGGTGTGAGAGTGGTAGTGACATGGCAAGGCACGAGGACCTCTTGCAGTGGATGCATATGCGCAAAGCCAGATTTGTGTGCACTGTGTGCAAGTGCATGAGCCTCAAACTGCGAGTGCACTGACACTGGTGCTCTTGCGTTCTGGCAAGTCTGTGGGAGCACCGATGTGTGTGCAAGCCGGTGAGCGTGCACGTGGTTGCACAGATGCACATATACGGACGGCTGTGAGGATACTTATGTGTGTTGAACGGATGCAGGTCCAGATGCATGGATACAATCCCCCCCCAGGCTGAGCTGACAGATGGCACTGGGGAGGCAAGTGCAGCCCCTACATCAGGGACACGAAGCACCGGCTCCGTGCGAAAGCCAGGGCTCGCCTGATTCCAGCACAGCGCCTGGGTGACCATGACAAATTGGAGCCCGCCAGATCGATGGCCCAGCAGTAAAAGTCAGAGCACATGAAGGAAAAATTAGCACCAATCGAAGGTGCTATAGACACCAATTCCTCCCAGCAAGCCCGGCAAGAATTTAAAGCCATTGAAAAGAAACAAAACTCAGCAGTCCAGAATGGATTTCCAAAACATATACAAAGAAATGCAAGCTGGAAAACAAAGTCAGGGACAAAATAGAGTCGTTTAAAAAACAATTGGGCTGGGAAAGGCCGTTAAAAACCAATAGAAAGGGAGCACCCCCCCCATCACACAGCACATCATTCACGGACAGATAAAGGGAGCTGTGCTGCGGAGATGTCAGGCTGCAGGGATGGGGGGATGCAGCGATGTGATGGGGACACATAAATGCGGGGATATGGGGATGCAGAGACATGGGAATGTAGGGATGTGGGGATGCAGGGATGGCAACATGGGGACACATAGGGATGCTCCTACAGACACCCCATGGTTCCCATCACTGGATGGACACATCTGACAGAGTCCCTCACATAACCCATGGCTGTCAGCTGCCTGTCTCTTGTCTAACAGATGGGTGCTAACTGCCTGTCCCTAACCTAGTCTATGGGTGCTACTGCCTGTCTCCCACCAGACCCATGGGTGCTGACTGCCCGGCTCTGAGCCACTCCACGGTGCTCCATCCCTGTCCCCTCCTTGCCCTCTGGGTGCCATTTACCTGTCCTCTCCTTGCAGCAGGATGCTCTTGGGGTGCCCCAATCCCTGGATGCCAGCACCCTGTCCCTCCCCTTCACCACTCCCTGCCCTGCTCTGTGCCCCCTCCCCATTGCCTGCCCTTTCCCAGGAGCTCCTCAAGCCATCCATTACAGTAACTAGGTCAGGCTTGGAGCAGAGCTCCAGGGGGCTGCTTTGATTTCTGCCCAGGGAAGGCTGCGTGAGACAGCCTTTGCCTGCATTTCCCTGCCTCTCCCTGCCTGCAGCAGGACTCCAACCCTCACCGCTCCACACCAAGCCTGTTTCCACCCACTGTGATCTCCTGGCTTGTCAAAAGCAGGAACAAACCCCCCAAAACCGGCAACAGCTGCCCATCCCGCAGCAGGGCGAAGCCACCGCCTTCCCAGGGGGTCAACCCAGTGGGTGGGCTCCTGCACCCAGCCCTCCACTGGGCCCCCGGGTGCCACTCGTGTTTCTCATTCCACCAAGGCAGGCAGGATCCCACCCGGCACGTGCTACCACTGCCTCCAGCCCCCAAAACAGGTGTGACCTCTAAGTGCCGGGATCTATTTTTCCACCATTTATTAACCTCTAACCTTTTATCTGTGGGCCACTGAGATGCAAAAACACATTACATCAAACGGGGAGCAAAGGTCGGCTTTTAAGCGGAGGCAAGAGCGGACCTAACAGGGGACCAGGCAGCAGCAGCAGGGCCCTCAGGTGCACTGGGAATGCACCAGGTGTCCCATGAGATTTGGGGATGCTCAGGCTAGACAGGAGGTGGTTTTTGGGGATTCTTGCTGATGGGGAGTGGGCTGGGTTCCAGCCAAGGCTGGCTATGGGATCCAGGCGTCACAGGTTCACAGGAGTGGCATATGGGTGGCATGGGTGGTGGTCTGCCACAGCCTCCAGGCAAGGAGGGACCCTCAAACAGCCCCAGCCCTGAGGCAGGAGCCAACTCCATCCCCTACCCAGGGCTCCAGGCCCTGCCACTCACCCTCCTCCTCCTCCTGCAGGGTGGGCACCGTGGTCCCCTCCTGCCTCACCTGGGGACTGACCATCTAAGAGGCAGATCACAACCCTCCAGGTCACACACAATCCCTGTGGGGGGACACACGCCTCATGTGGGTGTACAGAACCCCACACGGATGTGCACAAGCCCATGCAAGCATATACAATGCTACACAGGCATGCAGAACCCTGTATGGGCTCGCATAACCCCACGTGAGTGTGCACAACCTTGCGTGGGTACAAACGACCCCACATGAGTGTGCACAACCCTTCATGGGCACACACAACTCCACACAAGCATGTGCACAACTCTGTACATGCATGCACATCCACCCATGGCCACGCACAAGCTTGCGTGGGCACATACGACCCTGCCCAAGCATGCACAACCCTGCATTGGTGTGCATAACCCTACACACACACACACACAACCCGCACAGGCACAAATCCCTACACAGGCACATACAACCACGTCCAGATGCGCACAGCCTCCTACGGGCACACACAACCCCAGGTGAGCATGCACAGCCTCTCGTGGGCGCACACAATTCTGCACAAGCAGCCACAACCCCGTACATGCATGCACAACCCCATACAGACAAGCACAAGCCCAGACGGGCATGCACAAGCCCAGACTGGAACACACAACACCAGACGGGCAAGTAGAACCCCATACGCACATGCACAACTCTAGACAGGTATGCACAACCCTGGACGGGCACACACAACCCCAGCCGGGTACACACAGCCCCAGACAGGCATGCCCAGCCCCAGAGAGGCACAGCCCGCAGGGACACCCACCACCCCAGAGCATCCCCCCACTGCGCACCTCAGAGCAGTGGGGCAGGACTCGCCCGGGGGCAGTTGTGCAACATGAGCAGCGGCTCCTGCTTGTGGTGACCTATGAGCAAGGACCCTTTTAATCGTGTTTGTATTGATATAATTAGTAACTCATTTAACGCCATCAATGTAACTATATACCTCTATAAACAGAAGTATTAAACTGTCAAGCCTGGGGATCGATATCCCGCTGGTGCGCAGCACAGCTCTACTCTGCCAACCTTGGGGACCCCATCCGTGGTGCCTGGCCCCCCCAAAAGCCATGGGACTCCCGGCACCGCCCCAGCTTCACCCAGCACCGCCACTCCGGTGCTGGTGTGGGGCCAGAGCAGGGTGTCCTCGTCCCCACCCCACCCTGGGTGCAGCTCTGGGGACCCCGCTCCCTCCCGTCATTCCATTGCCATGGCGACGTCTTTATTCCTTAAGGGATGGGGATAACGGGGCTTGTCAGGCAGGTTAAAGGTCAGCGGGTCGAACATAGTTTATTAAAGGGACGCAAATAGACCTTGTGCCTCCCCTTCATCCTCGCTGCCATTAAATAACATCATTAGCACCTCTCGCTCACCCAGGAGAAGCCTCTCCCAGAGCTGGGGGGGCTTGTAGGGCTGGAGCTGGGGTCCCTGGCACTCCTTAGCCCAGCTGATCGCCTAGGCAGAGGAAGGATGCGGTCAAGTGCTAAGCCACCCCTCAGGCACCTCCAGGCTGCCCTGCTTCAGCGAGCCCCCCCCAGGCTCCCCCGGGCCCTGCTGCCAAGGGAAGCGATCGCAGCAGGACCACCCGCAGCCCCCCGCTCAGCTGCCACCTCCTGCTGGCAGCGAGGGCTCAGATCGGCAACCAGGATTTAATCCACTTAATACGAGCTGTATTGATCCCGGACCCTGCTCAGCTCCCCCCAGCCTCACATCCCCCCCCCCCAACTCTGGGCAGCTTAATATGCACCACATTGATTAGCCGCACTGCTAATTTTTCCATCTGGCCGCTGCTCACGCAGGGAGCTCAGGTAACACTTGTCTCCATGCTCCCCCCCAGCCCCCCGGGGTGCAGCCGCACACCACGGCAGGCCGACTGCTGACGGGCTATTTTGGAGTCCTTGCACCCCTCCGGAGCATCACTCTTGCCTCTGAGCTGGGGTTCCTGGCTCCTTCCCCATGAAGATGGGGCACAGCCAGGCACCAAGACACTGGGGTGTCCTCCCCTGTGTCCTGATGGCATAGGGGGGACAGGAAAGCCATCAGTGCCTCAGTTTACCCTGCAGGCACTGGCTATTCCCAGTTGATGCACAGCCCTGTGCACCCCGGGGTGCGGGGACCCCAACAGTGTCCACTGCCAGAGCCCTCCCAGTGTCCCCCAGCCATGGGGCACACACAAAGGAGCTGAGGGCCCCCCCCCATCCTCATTGCCAGAGCTGGGGGGCAGTTCACTCCCTGCCGGGCACAAACCACCCCCTGACCTTGTGAGCCACTGCTCACCGTCGTTAATAAGTTAATGGTTATGCGACGCCTTTGCCGGGATACCTGCTGCATTTGAAGGTGCTGGCAGCTCTTGGGGGGTGGGGGGCTGCACCCCTGACTCCACAGCACCAATGGGCACCAGGGTGCTCGCTCGCCCCAACATCCCCAGCCTCAGTGGTCACCCCACCAGTGTGGCTGGACACCTCCGTCCGGATCCCTCTCCCAGTGCCGCGGCTCCCCCTCAAAAGCCTTTCATCATGCTTAATATTTAACGGCGCTTTATAGAGTAGCAGGTTTAATCAGCACTGATAATGCCGCAGATCCAGCAGGTCATTAAACCCCCCCTTCCCGCCGCAGCGGGCGCCGCTGCTCTCGGGAGAACCGCCTGCTGCAAACATTAACCTGGCTTCGTGCAAAGTGAGGGACTGTTTGCTGGCAGCGCTGGCCTTGGGACGGCAGGTCCCCCACCCGCAGCCCAGCCCCGGGGTGAAGGGGGGGCTCACAGGGTTCCTAGACTCCTCCTCAACCCATTTTGCAGGAGGGGAAACTGAGGCACGGCGTGCCAGCATGGTTCCCCCAAGGGTTGGAGCCAGAGGAAACATGCTGTGTGGTGCCACTGTGGGCACCATCCGTGGCCCTGTCCCGCCATCCCACATCCGTCTGTCTGGGGGCTACGGCACAGGGGGGCAGTCCTGGCTCCCGGCGAGTGCGCGTCCCCCATGATCGGCCCCTTGTTACTCGTTCATGGCTGAGCAGGCAGGAAGTCAATGAGGGGATTTGTTCGGGTTAACCTCCCTGACCCACTGGTGTTTGCCACGCTACCGCCTCCCGCTCCATCCTTGCTTTCCTCTCCATCCCTGCCTCCCCCTCCATCCTGGTCCCTCCCTCGAACCCTCCCAGGGCAACCGCAGCCAGGGGACCCCCCTCCAGCACCAGCACCACCCCCCGTGTCCCCCGAGGGACATGCATACACACACTCACTACATGTGCATGGGTGTGCACACAGGGCACGTGCTTGCACGCGTGGGGATCTGTGCATGCACACACCTGCTATAGAGCTGGGTGAATATGGGGGTGCACACCTGGGATGTGCATTGGGTGCTTGGTGACATCCCCCCACCCCGTGCACCTCCAGCCCCATCCTGCTCCTCTGGATGCTTTGAAGGGATGATGGGGAAGAAAGAGCTGGTGCTCCCGCCCCATGCCAGCAAGCTCGGCCCCCACCTCTGCCTCTGGAAGAGCCACATTCCCGAGCAGAAAGAGCATCTGGGGCTGGTGCTTGCTCCTGCCCTGCCACCAGACATGGGACATGAATGCTGGATCCAGGACGGAGCAGCCCCAAGTTGCAGCCTACAGGGTGGAACACAGCCCCACCGACATGGTCATCCCCAGTGGGTGCCCTGTGCCCCAGGGGACAGGTCTCCACAGCCCCCATGTACAAAACCCATCACGCTCACCCTCTGCTTGCTCATACACTCAGTGCACTCCCACTCACACACTCACACAACCCCCAGCTTGCTCTGCACAGGCACACATCGTGTGCACGCTCTCTTTGTGCACACTCACCCCCAGACACGCTCTCCTTGGGCAAAGAGCCCCCCCTTGCATGCTTACACATGCCCCTATATGTGCTCTCCCTCTGCACACACAGCCCCCTGTGCATGCTTATGCACCCCCTATACACTCTTCCTACGCACACATGCTCCTTGTGCAGTCATCCATACCCTTTACACACTATCCCTGTGCACACCCACACATCACGTGCACACTCACACACCCTCTATACCCACACACACCTTTTGCACACACACCATGTGCACACTCACACATCCCTTATACTGTGCACACTCACACATCCCTTATACACTCTCTCTGTGCATACGTACACACCTGCTGTGTATGCTCATACATCCCACACACGTTTCCCCTGTGCAAACACCCCACTCATGCATGCTCATACATTCCTTATGCATTCCCCCTGTGCACATACACACACATGCTGTGCACACTCATGCAATCCCTATACACACTTTCTCTGTGCACGCACCCCCCTTGTGCATGCTTATGCATTCCCTATACACCCTCTCCCTGGTACACACTCACGCAACCCCTACACACACTGTCCCCTATGCATGCTCACCTCCACACACATGTGAGCTTGCTCCCACACGCCCACGTAGCTGCAAAACCCCATGGGCATCCTGGTGGGAGCAGATCCCACCTCCCCAAGGCCAGATCCTACCTCCTCACCGCAGCCCTGCCCAGCCTGCTGCCGGCACAGGGGATTTACCTCCATTATTAATGCAATTAGTGGATTAGCGGAGGCCCAAGTCAGCGAGGAGGTGCATACCCCCCAAATTCCCCACTCACATCTGATTCCAGGGCGGCAGCCAGGGAGGGTGCCGGGGACAGCCACCGGGTGGGGGGCCCTGCCAGCACTCCTCTCCCACCTGCTGCTGCCTTTATTCTCACACCCTTGATTAGTTTTTACACCTCCTATTTGGAGCCCCCGATCCCAAGCCCTCAGGACCCCTTGGTTGGGAGATGGTGTCACGGCAGCCGCAGAGGCTCTCAGCATCCCCTGGACTGCAGTGGGGCTGTGAAGGGCCCTGGGGGGTAGCAGGGGGAGCAGGGGGCTGGCATCCACCAGGACTGCTCGGCACAGTGGGCTGGGGCAAGGGGCACAGGGGTAATTTTGGAGGGGGGCTCAGCCCCCAAACCCTGCCTTAAACACCCACGGGTCCATACAGCTCTGTACATGGAGACACTGGTCCATGCATGAGCAGCAGTGCCAATATACACTGGGACACTACACGTGTCCCTATACATACACACGGGTGTGTTCAGACACACATGGGCACACCATACACATGTGGGCACACACAGGGTGCCGTACACACATATGGTCCATAAACACTTGGCCGCATCTGTACACACTGGGGCACTCATACAGGTCCATAAGCACATACCAGCACCCACTCCAGTTCATACACACTTGGGCACTTATATGGATCCATACACACACATAGGGTCTCCCAGGGATCCTTACACACGTGGGCACTCATATGGGTCCACACACAGGCATCAACACTCACACAGGTTCAGACACACACAGGCATAGCCCTACACTTATATGGGTATTTATATGGATCCATACACTCATGTTGGTCCGTATGCACACACACGCTCAGAACACCTCCGTATGCACTCCCAGCCAGTACCCCCCTCCTGCCCCGTGCCCCTGCACTCTGGGCTGCTGGAGCTGTTGCTGCTGGAGATTAGCATGCTGACCCTTGCCACTGCCACCACTTCCCCGCTGCAGGTGGTCCCAGCCCCAGGGCAGAGCTCTGCCTGCAGGTTTGCTGCGGAGAAGCCCCCAGCCAGCCGTAGACAGGAGCAAACACCACGTCCATACCCCCCGCCTCTGCAGTGTAACCAGAGACCCTCTAATTTAGCCCCGGGAGCCCTTCAGTTGTTGCTCCTGCACCTGGGTTGAAGATGTGCTGAGGCTGGGGGGTTGGGGAGGGGGGGCTGGGGCAGGGAAACCACCTCCCTCTCCGCAGGGTCCCTCTCCTGAGCCACCTCCATTCCCTGGCAGGCAGGGACAACCCTGCAGGAGAAAGCAATGGGGATGGAGGCAGGAGGGCATGCACTGCAGGCCCCGCCACCCCATTTTGGGATGACCCCGAGGCATGGGGCAGAGGTCCGTGGCACAAGGAGGGCTGCAGCCAACTCAGAGCACTTTCCTCCAGGCTTGAGATGCAAGTGCATGCATTCACAACCCGTGAGCCTCCCCTAAACACATGTAAAGAGCAGGTGGGTGCAAGAGGAGACTGCCAACATCATGGGGTGCATGGGGCAGGAGTGGCACCATGGCGAGAGGAGGAACAGCCACGCCACAGCTGGCTGAGGATGATGGCAAACAGCTGCCGGCAAAGCCAGCCATCCCCGAATTAACCGCTGAGGCTACCAGACAGCCAAGAGTCCCCAAAGGGCTGGCTGGGGCTCACCCCCCAGCTGCTCCTGGACAGGGAGGAAGGAGCTCCGAGGAGTCCTGATCACCCCAACCACAACCAGATAGGTCTGAACATGCTGGCAGGAGGGCATCCTCCTGCCAGCAAATGCTCTGCTACCAGAGAGCTGGACACAAAACCCAGGTTTTTGAGTCCCTCCTGCCCTGAGCCTTCCCACAGGGCCACCTCTGGGTAGAGCTGGGGGATGGAGACAGAAGTCCCAGGTTCTGGTGCTGCTCTTCCATCGCTTGGAGGAAACCAGGGTGCCCATCCCTATGTGTGTGTATGGGTCCCTGAGGGCGAAAGCTGAATTCATGGGGCTGAGCTGCCACCAGCAATGCCAGGTTCTTCCCAGTGCTCTCCAAGTCAAATGTGCGATACAGCACCGCAGCATCGCAACTTGGTGGCATCCTCAACCCCAGGGAAGCGGGGGTTCATGGGTAGCACACAGTCAGACCCCACTGGGTGCCCCCCACCCCGGAGCTGGGGCTGCCTCGCAGCGCTGAGTGCGGAAGATGTCCTGGACCTTTGCCCAAGTCTCTACCCATGTGTCCTTATCAAGTGTACATAGACCGGCACCAGGGGCTGATGCAAGAGGCAGGGGTGAGGGGGTCTCACAACCCCTTAACATCAGAGTGGCTCTCCCAGATCAGAGCAAAGGTCCTGCCAGCTCCCCCAAACCAGCGCCTCAGAAAATGTGTAAAACCAGGGGGGACACATGGGATATTTCCCCAAAATGCTCCTCTGGGTGAAGCAGTGTTTGCCTATTAACCCTGAATGGGTTTCTCCACTGCAACCTCATCCTCCGCTCCCATTTTTAGCACCACCACGCTGTGTGGAAAACCCCCCGTGGCTGGTCGTGCACCAACCTCCCACCCCATCCCCATCAGGACCCCCTCCTTGCTGCCAAGAGCCAGGGAAGTGGCTCCCTGCCTACCCACCGCAAACCAGCCTGGATTTGGTGGTCCCCGTTCACTTAGCTCTACCTCCCACCCAGGAGGATGACAGCAAGGACAGACCCTGAGACCTGTCCTGGGTGATGCCAGCAGTGCCATGCTGGCAGGGGGAAGCTTCAAGCAGGAGGTGCTGGTAGTAAACACAGCCCTGGCCACTGCCTGGTCTCTCCCCAGCTCCAGGACCCCCATGCCCACATTGCCAGTTCCCTGGCAAGCTGCGAGCAGGCACATGCTGCCCTCTGTGCCCCACAGCATCACAGCCCAGGCCCTGGGAAACCTCTGAAAGCCCCAGCACAGCCACGCTCCCCACTCAACCCCCACTGAGAACTGAGAACCTGTTTCCCAGGCTGGGTGAGGCACAGCCCTGCAGCCTGGGGACAGCCCAGGAGGGACACGTTCCTCCCAGGCAGGGTCATGTCCCCTCCCAGATGATCACAGAGGAGGAACAGGAGTGACAGCCACTCTGCAGACCCCAACACAAGCTGGCACGACAGCCTGCCCCAAACTGCCACCCCATACACAGCAGCACCACGCCAAGGCATGGCAGGGCCGGTCCCTGTAACTCCTTTCCCCTCTCCCTGTCCCATCCTGTATAAGCCATCCAGAGGCAATTGGGCGCCTTGTCCCATGCATCCAGGGGTACTGAACACAATGGACATCCCACTGTCCCCCAGTCTGGCTGGGACATGGCATCAGGTGGGAAACCCAGGCGTGGGTCTCTGGAGCAGGGATCCATCACCCTTCCAATCAGGGTTGGAGAAAAAAGAGCAAGCGAGGAAGGAGCCAGCTCTCACCCTGGGAACTGGTGGCAGGATTTATCCCCTGCCCCTGCCATCCACCTCCTGGTATTCACACTGCGCTGCTGGCTTTGATCCTGCCCCACAAGAGGAGCGCGGGCCATCCCAGCCAGGGCCAGAGCATGAAGCTGAAGGACGAGAAATGCCAGGGATGCTTTCTCTGTGTAAAGCCTCCCCAGGCTCAGGAGGGAGGAGCAGCTTCCCACCTCCCGGCTGACCCCAGGAACCGGACAGTCAGCCTTTTTCTGCGCAGCGGGGTGTAACGTAACACTTCCCAGACAAGCTATTCAGCCTATGCAGTGCACCCATCCCAGACCTCTCCAGGTTGCTTTTGAGGCAGCGTCGGGTGCTGGCAGCCTCCCCAGGCACAGCCATGGGGCACACACTGCCTGCGCCCTGCCTGCACCCACATCTGCTGCCTCGCAGGCAAGCGCCCAGGGTGGTGAGCCCTGGCCCCTCCGAATAACATCATGTTGTGCAACCTCAAAACATAAAAGGCAGCAGCATGGCCCCACGGTGCCCGAAAGTTGGGTGCCTGCTGCTGTCCCCATTCCCTCCTGCCAGAGCCACTGTGGATGAGCCAGTAAGTCCCCTCGTCCCACTGTCCCCTGAGCAATGCCATCCTAAAAACCCACACACCAGCTGTACAGGGACATGTCTCCCTGCTCCGTCCCCTCGCCACATCCTCCCTGTCACCTGGCTGGCCACCAGTGTCACCCCTCTCTCCCCGCACAATGAAGCTGAGCACATGGGGAGCACAAACCCGACCTGGCGCTGTGCAGTCCACAATCACACTCACGCTCACACCCGCGCATAGAGCGGCACCCACCGTCAGCGAACCAGCACAGATGGGATCCATGCACATTAAATAGAGAGACGCCTTTCCTCCACCCCTATATATGAGCCCTCTCCCTGCGTCAGATCTCTGTGGGACAGGGGTCTCCCCTATGCCCACCAGGAGTGAGATGACAGGGTTGACACGCTGCTCCCTCCAGCCAACATAAGAAATCAATGAGCTGCATTGACCAGATCTAATACGCCCTGGCCCATGTGAAGACACAGGGGAGCTCGGCTCCGTGGCCCACCAGCTCCTTGGGGTGACCACGTACCAGAGCCCTTGCCCTTATTGGTCTCTCCAAAACCTCCATGGACAGGGAGTCACCCTGTTTTACCCATTACAGAAAGCACCAGGGATGGAGATTGCATAGGTCAGGGTGGGCACAGGGAGGTGCCTGGACACTGGGCACCCTGTCATGCCGCAGGGCCTGCGGACAGGCATAGGGGACACCAAAGAGGCGGGGGACATGAAGTAGGGGTGAGATGGGGTTTGGTGGCGAGGAGGTGGGGAGCACATGAGGATGCCTTTAGGGTGGGACAGGGCTCCGGGACAGGGACAGTGAGGAGCATTCATGGGGTACCCATCTGGGGCAGGATGGGGCTCTGGGACAGGGGTGCTGGGTTGCACTGACTGTACTTGCCTGGGATGAGGTTTGGGGGCAGTGGAGGGGGCCTAGGGGGTTCTCATTTAGGGTGGCACGATAATAATGTCTGGGGGTAATGGGGGTACTGGTAATGTCTGCTTGGGGTGGGAATGGGATGGTGCTTGAGGTAGTGGGGGTGCCCATTTAGGGTGGGACGCAGACAGGGTTTGGGGGCAGTGGGGGGCATAAGCAGCCTGAATTCAGGGAAGGCTGAACTCCAAGTTTGGGGGCCGTGGGCGGACACCGAGGATGCCCGCCTGGATCGGCCAGCGCTGGTGCCAGCGCACTGGGGTGGCGGATGCCTCCTACCTGCTTGAACTGCTCCTCGTAGGTCCACTCGTGGTGCGGGGGGGGCGGCGGGTCGCGGGGCTCCCCTTCTTCCTCCTCGTCCTCCTCTTCCTCCTCCTCTTCCTCCTCCTCCTCCTCCTCCTCCTCCTCCCCCTCCTCCCCCG
>NW_010972612.1:1128617-1135416 GCF_000737465.1 Haliaeetus leucocephalus | reverse complement strand
GGTGTGTGTGTGTGTGTGTGTGTGTGTGTGTGTGCATGCGGGGGGGGGCTGGGAGAGGGGAGTGCATAGGGGGGCGTGCAGAGGGTCCAGGTATGCATACATGTATGTGTGGGGAGAGGGAAGTGTATAGGAGGGGGTGTGCAAGGGGTCTGTGCACGCATATGTAAGAGGGTGCTGCACCCATTGCACACATGCACAGAGCGTCTGTGAACGTACAGATGCCTGTGTGTGCTGGGAGAAGGTAGTGCATTGCGCGAGTGTGTGCGTTTGTGCAGTTGGACTGTGCTTGCGTGTGTACATGTGCACACACCGGGCCAGCTGAGTGTGCATCACCTGTGTGCATGCAGAGCGTGTGAGCACGCGTGTATCTGTGGTCACTGCAAGAGGTGAGCGCACTGCATGTGTGTGTGCAGGGAAGCCTGTGCACACCTACCAGGAGCGTGCCCTGTGTGTGCATGTGTGCACGCTGCGTTTAAGGTGTGCGTACACCCCGGGGGAGTAAAGGACATGTGTACATTGCATGGAGCCGTTTGCATGCACATGCATATGTGCAGCAGCGTGCAGTGTCAGAGGGGCTGAGTGTGTGCAGTGTGTGCACACGTGTGTGTATGCTGTTGGGGACAACAGTAAGTGCTTATATGCATACGTGGTGAGCTGGGTGTGTGCATTTTGTGTGCTCATCTGTAGGTGTGTGCAATCTGCGTTGGGAGAGGCGGGGGTGTGCACACACATGTGTTTGGGGCAGGTGGGTGTGTGTACCCGTACTGTCAATCTGTGTGTGGGCGCAAAGGGGCGTTTCGGGCGAGCTCCAAGCACTGAGCCCTGACCTCCATCTGCAAGAGCTGGGGGGTCACCGCAGCATGCCCCTTGCTGGGGCCTGAGACCTGCCTGCAGGCTGGGGCCACCGAGGGGTCCTCCTGAGGGGTGCTGTGTGTGCCAGGACACTGGCTGGAGGGGTCAGACTGCAGCGTGACCTGGACAGCCAAACAGGCTCCCAGAGCCCCAGCACCTGCCTGGCATGGGCAGGAGGAAGCCATCCATCTCTGTCACTGCAGGGACTCAGTGCTCCTGGCTTGCCCTGCATCCCCGCTTGCAACAGGGTAAACTGAGGCAGCAAGGTACCATCAAGCACATCTCCAGACATCAGACAAGGATGTAAGCTGGGGTGAGCATGCAGCACCCTGACCCACTGATGCACCCACAGCACCCCACTGCCTTGGGTGGGCCAGAGCCTGTGGGGAAGCACAGGGCTTCACCCACCAGCAGCATCCGCACACTGTCTCCTCACTCCCTTTCCACCTGCCTGTCTGCCAGCTTTTTCCTGACCTCTTTTTCTATGGTGGCAACTTTGGCAGGAGGCAAAGGAGATGCCTGCTCTTCCCTGGGCTTTTTTGGCCAGGGCAGCTGCAAGGCTTTCACGGATCCCTGGGGGACAAGCAGCAGCACCATCCTGTGACATTGGGACACAAAGGACAATGGCTTTTGCCCCATGCCACAGCCAGAGCAGCTTGTCACTGAGACCGCATGCTGCTGCACTGGGCGTTGGCAGCATGGGGTGACAGGAGCTCTGAGTGCCAAGGGCTGCCGGCTCTGTTCCCTTCAGGGCCACCTGCATGCTGCAGGGGCCAGGGGCAGCTGGCGTGAACCAAATTCTGCCTTTTCTTTGGAGCATCTTGCTGAAATAGCCGCTGGCTTCACTCTTGGACTCTACAGCCCGGGCTGAGCCTCTGTCCCCTTCACCACATCCCTTTGCAGGGAAAAGCCACCGCTTCTGGGCTCTCTGGCTTTCCTGCAAGTGCCTCCGGAGAAACTGCCCCTCATCCTGCCCCGGTGCTGGTGACCCCCGGGGGCTCCTCGAGCTCCAGGCAGCCTGGCAACACCCAGCATGGCACAGCATCCTGGCCGGAGAGGCTCTCCTGGAAAAATGAGCCCCTTTCCCGGGAGAGCAGGGCAGCTCCCGACCCCGCAGGGCCCCCGGGCGCTGTTTATCTTTGCGCAGGAGATAAATTATCAGCTGTCCATCCCATTTTGGGGCTGGACAGCTGTAGCTCGCACTGGCCCATCCCATCCTGCTGCGGCAAGGGTAGGGACCTCCCGGCGCTTGACAGCCCCTCTAAGCATGTAGTTTGTCAGTGGCTGGCTGACGTTCCTGCTGAATTGCCCCTGGGAAGATACAACCTGGCCCCATTTCAGAGGGACCCACAGGGCCAGCTGCCCCTCTGGGACTCGTTCCACAGGACCCCATGCACATGGCTCCAGCCTCCCCTCCCGGTGCTGCTGCATTGCACCCCAGGGTGCTGGCATCCTCTGCGCTGGGCTGTGCCCCGACCCATGCACCCTGGGGCGAGGAGGGAACCAGGGCTGAAGGCTGGGCTGGGTGGGATGAATCAAACATGGTGATGGTGATGGGACTTCTCCGTGGCCCAGCAGGAACCCCGGTGTTTGGGGAAGCTCCCCTCTTCCAAGGCAGAGGGGTTGGGGTGCTTGGGTCAACATAGCACCCAGGGGTGGGGGATGTGGCCAGGCTGGCTAGTGGCAGCACCAAGGTCTGCATGGGGTGCAGCGTGTCCCATTGCCCTGGTCATGGCCACCAAGGGACCCAGTCCAGCTGGACAAGTGTGACTCAGTTCCTCCCTAGAGCCTCCACAGTGACAACAGCAACTCTGGGGCTCAGCACATGTGTCATGAAGTCTGTCCATGCTCTCCCCAGGACAGCAAGAAGGACCATGTCCCCTCCAGCATCCCACTCAGCATCTTTGCACCACCAGGGTCTGGTGATGCTCCTAGCTGAAGAGAAAAAGAAATCCCCCAGACAAACGGCTATCGACGGCTGCGGTGGAAGCAGCACGGATAGATACTGGAGGTATAGATGGGCATGGCAGACAGCAGAGCAGAGTGAGAGGTACTTGGAGCAGAGAGATACCGCAGGAGGAATTGGGAGATAGATCCTGCGGGCTGATCAATACCCACTGCATGTGGAGGGACAGCAAGATAGAGCGAGCTGCAGGGGGAAAGTGTTTGGTGGGCAGCGATGTGCATTTGTCCTGGCGATGGCTCCGGGCAGATGCCACTCGCGGTTGCTTCAGCTGGGGCTGGGATAGAGCCGGACCCACAGTGCAGATGCCTGTAGCCGAGTCTCCTTGCCCATCTCCGGCCACACCACAAGGGTTTGGTGTCCTTTGACGTGCCCTGGGGTCCCACCTCGCCTCTGGGTACCAAAGGGTGCATATCTCCTGTGTGTCCTGGTGGCATCCTCTGGCCCTGCAGGGATGTCCTGTCCCTGCCACCTGTGGGCATCTTGGAGGATGCTGGGTGCCTGCGTATGGGCAGCCAAAGGGGAGAGGCGCAGCTTGAGTGCAAGCCCTGACCCTGGTGCAGGGACTGTGCTGGAGCTGGGTGATTGCGGATGAGTTCCAACCTGTGCCTCGGTTTCTCCATGTGAACCAAATGATGGCAAGCCACAGGGAGCTGGGTCAGTCCAGCACAGACTCGGGCATGGATGAGGAGTGGGGAGGAAGGGTCAGAAGCAACAAAAGCCTGTGGGACATGCTGTGTCCAGGACCCATTCTCTCATCTGCTGGTCGCTGGGGACACTTACCTGCTCCTTAATAGGCTGCAAACACCCACCCTGAAGGGAAGGGCTGCTTTTTGGGACCTTTGAATATCTGGCACTGTCCCTGCCCAGTGCTAGAATGGACACAACCCCTCCTGCTGCAGCAATGCAGCCAGGGCTCTTGGGTCCCAGCCTAGCTCCATCCCAGTGGCACCTGCCTGAGCCACCCTGTGCTGCCTGGTTTCTCTGCCGGGCACATCCCAGCTTAGCTGGGCATGGTGAGGAAGGTACCGCCGGAGCAGCCCTTTGCCTGGACAGGGCTGCCGGCCCCATGGCCAGGCTAGGGGGGATCCCCCGCCCGTGATGGAGTTATTGACATGGGCGCTACGGAAAACACTGCTGAGATTGTTCACACTAATGTTATTTAGCAGCAATATTTCCGTAATAAAAGAAATCAATGGGCAAGAGAAAAGACCTGTCCAGAGCTTTGATTTTCTCATTTTAATGGCATACTTATTTACTCCCACCAGCGTGCCCATCGGATTTTCATTACGCGGCCTTCGCTGTAAGTGGAGCTGTATTGATACGAGCTGCTGAGTTAGCGCCTTCCTGTGCGGGCCGGCACAGGATTGCTCGTGTTCCTCAACAGGGCTCTGGAAAACCCCAGGGAATGGGCATGGCATAGGGCCAGGGTGGCCTTGCAGCCCATATGAACACACACGGACGCACACACGCACACACACACAGCCTGCCCACACACATGTGTACACACTACATGGTCTGCCCATGGGCACACAGGAATGCACACACATATACCTGGTTGTCCTGCCGGTCTGTACACTGTGGACTGTGCACACACACATACATGCACACAATTTTCTCATCTGCACAGGCACACCACATGCACATACACAAACGTCCTATCCATACATGCCCGAGCACTCACATGTGCAATTGCTCTGACCGTATGGACAGATGCCCAATTGTTCTGGCTATGTACACATGTGTGCACGTGTGTGCAACCCCCACCCGTTCTGCCTACACCCACCTGCACACTGTTCTATCTATATGCATACATGCACCTACGCATGCCCAGCTGCCCTGCCAAGACACACACACACAAAACCATCCTGCTTCCACATATACGCACATGCACACAGAGCCTACATAACCTGTGTTTCCCTCCTGTGCCTTCTCACATTGGGGAGTACACCTGTGTGTCTGTGTAAACCTCCCAGAACCACCAACCTGCTACATCTGGGTCCATCCACCCTCAGGGCCACATGCCCAGCATCGGCACTGTCCCCCAAAAGGATGGAGTCCTCCGAACTCTTGGGTCCCCCATGAAAGCAGGGCCCTGGCACCAGCCCAGGCTTTTGGACCCAGCGACTGCAGCGGAGAGAGGAGTAACAGCACCATCTCCTGCCGGTACCCGGGAGCCAAAATGGGGCTGATCCTGCCCAAGACTTCAGGCCCAGCTCCCAGGACCCCGGGCGGGATGATGCCAGCTTCCCCAGGGACACCCAGGTGCCCCCAGCTGCCAGCAGGACCCCCGCTGAGCCCAGAGCTGGCTGGATCCAGCACCCCCATGGCAGGGGCTCAGCATGCTCCAGAGACTCTCCTGGGTCCAGACTCTCTGAGTGGGTGGGATGAACGATTTTATTACCTGTATCTCTTTTCAGGTGGCAAATTAAGAAGTAGCCCGTGTGTGGGGCTGCCAGTCAGCAGGACAGGGACAGTCCGGGGAGCAGGAGGAGCAACATGCTACAGGCCTGGTGGCCAGGGACACAGACGTTAGTTTGGCAGCAGCATGGAGGTGAAAGCCCTCCACCAAGCAGTGAGCCCACACGGGTCCGGCCGCAGGGCTGCAAGCAGGGTCCGCAGCCGGGATCAGTCGGGGGAACGCAGCACTCCCTCAGCAGCCGGGACCTGGTGCCGGCAGCCAAGCAGCGGTGGCTGTCCCCAGGGGGTCTCACAGCCAGGGGAAGCGTTTCGAGGGGCGAGATCCCATCCTGAGCTTGTACAGAGGTTTGGGCACCTGCAGACACTAAGTATGTGCATAGCCCAGAGGCCACGCAAGAACGGGCCTCTCCGTTAAGGCGACAGACGGTGGCTCTCCCCCTTGCGGGGGACTGGAGGGAGGGGACTTTGGGAAAGGGACCCTCTTCCAGCCCCAGCTGTCCCCTGGGGCAGATGACACACAGGGAACCGGGAGGGACCTCCAGCACAGAGGCTGGGCATCCCCCCACTGCCAGGGGATCCCAGTGCAGATCCTGCCCCGTGCCAGGGTGACACTGTGTGCTGCCAACCCACATCAGCAGGGACGGAGCCACGGGAGATGCTGCCAGCTGGACGTAGCACCCGGCGCTGCCTGCAGTCCCAGCAGACTGCCGGAGAGATGGGGAACTTCTCGGCTGATCTTTACAACAGGTGCTGTGGCCTGGCTCACCCTGTGCACCCTGTCCCGAGGGCAGCATCCTCCTCCTGATGTCTCAGGAGCTGCAGAAATTTTGTGGAGCCTGGGGACAGCCTCTCCTGCCACACGCCAAGGGCACACAGGGGTGTTCGTACCCCGCAAGGCCACTCCAGCCCCAAGGGATGGAAAAGCAGGACATGGCTCCGACCAAAAGGGGGGAGAGGCAGCTAGTAAAGAGAACTGGTGGTCTGTATTGCTGTGACCACCACGGTCCCTCTGTCCTGGCACGCAGCTGGCCCACGGGGAAGGACAGAGCAATCTGGAGGAGGCACAGGGGATTTCCTGCTGCCTCTGCTAGAGCCTGGGCTTGTGGAGGAGGAGGAGGAGAGGGGAGGAAGGCTGGGAGGAGAGGAGCCAGCTGTGCTCGGCAGGGTGCCCCAGCGAGCCGGGCTCAGCAGCCCAAGGTGCTGAAGAAGGCATTGGCTTCCAGGAGCAGGCCCTTGGCATAGATGCGCAGGGTGTAGAAGAGGGTGACGAAGTCCTGAGTGCTGAAGAGGGTGTCAGCCAGGGCGAAGGCGAGCGTGGACGGGATGAAGCCCCGGCCGTACTCCACCATCCAGGTTCCCGCGCTCCACTGCACTGACGTGGCCTCTCCTGCCTGGTGCACGATGGTGTCCCCTGCCAACACACACAACCAGCATGGCTCCCAGTGGCTGCCCTGCATCATGCCCTGTATTGGGTCTGCATGGCAATGTTTTGGTAGTGGGGGGGGCTACAGGGGTGGCTTTTGTGGGAAGCTGCTGGAAGCTTTCCCCATGTCCGACAGAGCC
>NW_010972612.1:1125964-1127686 GCF_000737465.1 Haliaeetus leucocephalus | reverse complement strand
AGTTGAGGAGGGAGAGTAATAGAGCGGCTGCGTGGTGCTTAGCTGCTGGCTTGGGTTAAACCACAACATGCCCAAAGAGGAGACATGTTGGATTGTGACCTGCGGGGCTGAGCACCCAACTCCTCCCCAGTCTTGCTCACTTTTCTCTTACTGGCACCCACTGAGATGCTGGGATGTGCCCCTGGGGACACAAACTGCCCCATCTCGAGCTCCTGGCTTCTGCCAGCTGGAAGGAAGAGGCTCCGAAACAGTGGAGGATCAGCCTGCAGAGCAGCTGTGCCCCAGGACGTGGATGCAGCCCACAGGGAGCCGTGGCTGCTGCACTTACCTGGATAGTAGATCTCACTTCTGGTGGTCCCCTCCTTCCACTGCCGGAAGGTCCCCGAGATGACGGTGTCAGAGATATCCGCCCAGTACCGACCTGTGGGAGGACAGACAGCACTGGCTCAGCGTGTCCCTGCTGGGGATGGCTTGGGAGCCCAGGTCTGAGCCATGGAGCAGCCCTCTGGGGAGAAGGATGCCAGCCCCGGGGCCTTGACACACTGAGGACCACAGCCGGGTCTGGTACCCAGGCTGCCTGTGTGACTGGCCATATCCCACCAGCCTGGGCTACTCGGTGTCCTTAAGCCCCATCGCTTCCAGTGTGTTTGGCATTCACTCCCTGTTGAAACACTGGGAGATGCAATGCCTGCCACTGCCTGCCAGCTGGATGCGGAGAGTCCTGGCCACACAACATGGCATGCACAGGGACCTGCAGGCACTGCAGGACACCACAGGGGCTGGTCCCCACACAGAGGGTGTTTTCCAGCATTGTGTGCCCCATAAAAGAAGCGGAGCACTGGTCCCAGGCACACCATGGGGAGGGCAGCCAGACCCCAATGAGTGGAGAGGAAAGAGCTCAGAGAAACCCCCCACCTGCCAGCCCTGTCTCCCCGCTTACCTGAGTGGCCCCCAGTGTCAACAGCCGTCCCAAAGAGCAGCACGTACTCGGTGAGCGAGGCGTGCAGGAGGCACATGGAGCCCATCCACCCGCCTGCATTCACAAACACCCACTGCAGGTCCTCATCTGGCAGGATATGGCCTGGGTGCTTCTTCCGTAGCTCCACAATGATCTTGGAGAAAGCCAGCTCATGGTCCAGCCCTGCAGCACCCAGGGTCACCGTGAGTCCCTGGCATTGAGCAAGCTCTGCCGGCACCTCCCTGAATCCTCCCCACAGCCACAGGGTCCCAGCACATCCTTAGAGGGATCTGCCTAGGGAAGATGTCTCCTCTCTCCAGCCTTCGGCCCCCATGGCCGCTGACCCAGCCCCACTGCCTACCCAGATGGTGATGGAGGATGTGCAGCACCGAGTGCTACAGTCTAGAGCCCACCCTATGTGCTGGGCTATATGGGGGACCCAAGCAAGGTGACAGCGACCCTGCCCTGGTGACGTGTAGCACCTCTGTTGCGACCAAACACCCTGTGCCCTACGGGGCCAGCCCTCCCCTCCAGCCCTAGTTGGGGGGTCGGTTGTGCCCCTGGCCCACCTGGGGCTTGGTCCCCCGACCTGGCCCAGCCCCAGCACCGAGAGAGCCACCTTAACCTCGGGTTCAGCCCCAACCAGGCTGGGTGGTGCTGCTGCCCCAGTCCCCATCCCTTCTTCGCTCCAGTCCCATTCCTCCATCCCACTTCCCCCATGCTCCCGGCCACTGTCCCCCGGTATCGCTCCCCTTCCGCCGCCG